>NW_028125267.1:0-172000 GCF_965194825.1 Balaenoptera physalus
TTAGGGTAGTGATTAAACCTATCCCACTCTCTAGATACCCCTTAGCACGTAAAGAATATTATTTGGGGGTCCAGCCATGGAAAAGAGTTTAGACACTAAGATAATATAAGGAACACACACATTATAAAGAAATCACATTAGGATTCTCTTTTTAAGCTGTTCCTTAAAACACTAGTGCTTAGGAAATCTATTGGAGGCAGAAGCAGTCAAGGGTAGCCTAGGGTTAGGGTTAGGCTTAGGGTTAGGCTTAGGGTACGGCGTAGGGTATGGGTTAGGGTTAGGGTTAGGGTTAGTGTTAGGGTTAGGGCTCGGTTTAGGGTACGGGTTAGGATTAGGGTACGTGTTAGGGTTAGGGTAGGGGGTTGGGTTAGGGTACGTGTTACCGTTAGGGTAGTTATTACACCTATCCTACTCTCTAGTTTCCCCTTAGCACGTAAAGGAATATTATTTGGGGGTCCAGCCATGGAGAAGAGTTTAGACACTAGGATAAGATAAGGAACACACCCATTATAAAGAAATCACATTAGGATTCTCTTTTTAAGCTGTTCCTTAAAACACTAGTGCTTAGGAAATCTATTGGAGGCAGAAGCAGTCAAGGGTAGCCTAGGGTTACGGTTAGGCTTAGGGTACGGCTTAGGGTACGGGTTCGGGGAGGGCTTCGGGTACGGCGTAGGGTATGGGTTAGGGTTAGGGTTAGGGTTAGTGTTAGGGTTAGGGCTCGGTTTAGGGTACGGGTTAGGATTAGGGTACGTGTTAGGGTTAGGGTAGGGGTTAGCGTTAGTGTACGCGTTAGGGTTAGGGTAGTTATTAAACCTATCCCACTCTCTAGATACCCCTTATCACGTAAAGGAATATTATTTGGGGGTCCAGCCATGGAGAATAGTTTAGACACTAGGATAAGATAAGGAACACACCCATTATAAAGAAATCACATTAGGATTCTGTTTTTAAGCTGTTCCTTAAAACACTAGTGCTTAGGCAATCTATTGGAGGCAGAAGCAGTCAAGGGTAGCCTAGGGTTAGGGTTAGGCTTAGGATTAGGCTTAGGGTACGGTTTAGGATACGGGTTCAGGGAGGGCTTAGGGTACGGCGTAGGGTATGGGTTAGGGTTAGGGTTAGGGATAGTGTTAGGGTTAGGGCTCGGTTTAGGGTACGGGTTAGGATGAGGGTACGTGTTAGGGTTAGGGTAGGGGGTTGGGTTAGGGTACGTGTTACCGTTAGGGTAGATATTAAACCTATCCCACTCTCTAGATACCCCTTAGCACGTAAAGGAATATTATTTGGGGGTCCAGCCATGGAGAAGAGTTTAGACACTAGGATAAGATAAGGAACACACCCATTATAAAGAAATCACATTAGGATTCTCTTTTTAAGCTGTTCCTTAAAACACTAGTGCTTAGGAAATCTATTGGAGGCAGAAGCAGTCAAGGGTAGCCTAGGGTTCGGGTTAGGCTTAGGGTTAGGCTTAGGGTACGGCTTAGGGTATGGGTTCGGGGAGGGCTTCGGGTACGGCGTAGGGTATGGGTTAGGGTTAGGGTTAGGGTTAGTGTTAGGGTTAGGGCTCGGTTTAGGGTACGGGTTAGGATTAGGGTACGTGTTAGGGTTAGGGTAGGGGTTAGGGTTAGGGTACGCGTTACGGTTAGGGTAGTGATTAAACCTATCCCACTCTAGATACCCCTTAGCACGTAAAGGAATATTATTTGGGGGTCCAGCCATGGAGAAGAGTTTAGACACTAAGATAATATAAGGAACACACACATTATAAAGAAATCACATTAGGAATCTCTTTTTAAGCTGTTCCTTAAAACACTAGTGCTTAGGAAATCTATTGGAGCCAGAAGCAGTCAAGGGTAGCCTAGGGTTAGGGTTAGGCTTAGGGTTAGGCTTAGGGTACGGTTTAGGGTACGGGTTCGGGGAGGGCTTCGGGTACGCCGTAGGTTATGGGTTAGGGTTAGGGTTAGGGTTAGTGTTAGGGTTAGGGCTCGGTTTAGGGTACGGGTTAGGATTAGGGTATGTGTTAGGGTTAGGGTAGGGGTTAGGGTTAGGTTACGCTTTAGGGTTAGGGTAGTTATTCAACCTATCCCACTCTCTAGATACCCCTTAGCACGTAAAGGAATATTATTTGGGGGTCCAGCCATGGAGAAGAGTTTAGACACTAGGATAAGATAAGGAACACAGCCATTATAAAGAAATCACATTAGGATTCTCTTTTTAAGCTGTTCCTTAAAACACTAGTGCTTAGGAAATCAATTGGAGCCAGAAGCAGTCAAGGGTAGCCTAGGGTTAGGGTTAGGCTTAGGGTTAGGCTTAGGGTACGGTTTAGGGTACGGGTTCGGGGAGGGCTTCGGGTACGGCGTAGGGTATGGGTTAGGGTTAGGGTTAGGGTTAGTGTTAGGGTTAGGGCTCGGTTTAGGGTACGGGTTAGGATTAGGGTACGTGTTAGGGTTAGGGTAGGGGTTAGGGTTAGGTTACGCTTTAGGGTTAGGGTAGTTATTAAACCTATCCCTCTCTCTAGATACCCCTTAGCACGTAAAGGAATATTATTTGGGGGTCCAGCCATGGAGAAGAGTTTAGACACTAGGATAAGATAAGGAACACACCCATTATAAAGAAATCACATTAGGATTCTCTTTTTAAGCTGTTCCTTAAAACACTAGTGCTTAGGAAATCTATTGGAGGCAGAAGCAGTCAAGGGTAGCCTAGGGTTAGGGTTAGGCTTAGGGTTAGGCTTAGGGTACCGCTTAGGGTACGGGTTCGGGGAGGGCTTCGTGTACGGCGTAGGGTATGGGTTAGGGTTAGGGTTAGGGTTAGTGTTAGGGTTAGGGCTCGGTTTAGGGTACGGGTTAGGATTAGGGTACGTGTTAGGGTTAGGGTAGGGTGTTGGGTTAGGGTACGTGTTACTGTTAGGGTAGTTATTAAACCTATCCCACTCTCTAGATACCCCTTAGCACGTAAAGGAATATTATTTGTGGGTCCAGTCATGGAGAAGAGTTTAGACACTAGGATAAGATAAGGAACACACCCATTATAAAGAAATCACATTAGGATTCTCTTTTTAAGCTGTTCCTTAAAACACTAGTGCTTAGGAAATCTATTGGAGGCAGAAGCAGTCAAGGGTAGCCTAGGGTTAGGGTTAGGCTTAGGGTTAGGCTTAGGGTACGGCTTAGGGTATGGGTTCGGGGAGGGCTTCGTGTACGGCTTAGGGTATGGGTTAGGGTTAGGTTTAGGGTTAGTGTTAGGGTTAGGGCTCGGTTTAGGGTACGGGTTAGGATTAGGGTACGTGTTAGGGTTAGGGTAGGGTTTAGGGTTAGGGTACGCGTTACGGTTAGGATAGTGATTAAACCTATCCCACTCTCTAGATACCCCTTAGCACGTAAAGGAATATTATTTGGGGGTCCAGCCATGGAGAAGAGTTTAGACACTAAGATAATATAAGGAACACACACATTATAAAGAAATCACATTAGGATTCTCTTTTTAAGCTGTTCCTTAAAACACTAGTGCTTAGGAAATCTATTGGAGCCAGAAGCAGTCAAGGGTAGCCTAGGGTTAGGGTTAGGCTTAGGGTTAGGCTTAGGGTACGGTTTAGGGTACGGGTTCGGGGAGGGCTTCGGGTACGGCGTAGGGTATGGGTTAGGGTTAGGGTTAGTGTTAGGGTTAGGGCTCGGTTTAGGGTACGGGTTAGGATTAGGGTACGTGTTAGGGTTAGGGTAGGGGTTAGGGTTAGGTTACGCTTTAGGGTTAGGGTAGTTATTCAACCTATCCCACTCTCTAGATACCCCTTAGCACGTAAAGGAATATTATTTGGGGGTCCAGCCATGGAGAAGAGTTTAGACACTAAGATAATATAAGGAACACACACATTATAAAGAAATCACATTAGGATTCTCTTTTTAAGCTGTTCCTTAAAACACTAGTGCTTAGGAAATCTATTGGAGGCAGAAGCAGTCAAGGGTAGCCTAGGCTTAGGGTTAGGCTTAGGGTTAGGCTTAGGGTACGGCGTAGGTTATGGGTTAGGGTTAGGGTTAGGGTTAGTGTTAGGGTTAGGGCTCGGTTTAGGGTACGGGTTAGGATTAGGGTACGTGTTAGGGTTAGGGTAGGGGTTAGGGTTAGGGTACGTGTTACGGTTAGGGTAGTTATTAAACCTATCCCACTCTCTAGATACCCCTTAGCACGTAAAGGAATATTATTTGGGGGTCCAGCCATGGAGAAGAGTTTAGACACTAGGATAAGATAAGGAACACACCCATTATAAAGAAATCACATTAGGATTCTCTTTTTAAGCTGTTCCTTAAAACACTAGTGCTTAGGAAATCTATTGGAGGCAGAAGCAGTCAAGGGTAGCCTAGGGTTAGGGTTAGGCTTAGGGTTAGGCTTAGGGTACGGCTTAGGGTACGGGTTCGGGGAGGGCTTCGGGTACGGCGTAGGGTATGGGTTAGGGTTTGGGTTAGGGTTAGTGTTAGGGTTAGGGCTCGGTTTAGGGTACGGGTTAGGATTAGGGTACGTGTTAGGGTAGGGGTTAGGGTTAGGGTACGCGTTACGGTTAGGGTAGTGATTAAACCTATCCCACTCTCTAGATACCCCTTAGCACGTAAAGGAATATTATTTGGGGGTCCAGCCATGGAGAAGAGTTTAGACACTAAGATAATATAAGGAACACACACATTATAAAGAAATCACATTAGGATTCTCTTTTTAAGCTGTTCCTTAAAACACTAGTGCTTAGGAAATCTATTGGAGGCAGAAGCAGTCAAGGGTAGCCTAGGGTTAGGGTTAGGCTTAGGGTTAGGCTTAGGGTACGGTTTAGGGTACGGGTTCGGGGAGGGCTTCGTGTACGGCGTAGGGTATGGGTTAGGGTTAGGTTTAGGGTTAGTGTTAGGGTTAGGGCTCGGTTTAGGGTACGGGTTAGGATTAGGGTACGTGTTAGGGTTAGGGTAGGGGGTTGGGTTAGGGTACGTGTTACTCTTAGGGTAGTTATTAAACCTATCCCACTCTCTAGATACCTCTTAGCACGTAAAGGAATATTATTTGGGGGTCCAGCCATGGAGAA
Organism: Balaenoptera physalus; assembly: GCF_965194825.1. NCBI lineage: Eukaryota > Metazoa > Chordata > Mammalia > Artiodactyla > Balaenopteridae > Balaenoptera > Balaenoptera physalus. The sequence goes on from NW_028125267.1 coordinate 5,051, forward strand.
GAGTTTAGACACTAGGATAAGATAAGGAACACACCCATTATAAAGAAATCACATTAGGATTCTCTTTTTAAGCTGTTCCTTAAAACACTAGTGCTTAGGAAATCTATTGGAGGCAGAAGCAGTCAAGGGTAGCCTAGGGTTAGGGTTAGGCTTAGGGTTAGGCTTAGGGTACGGCTTAGGGTATGGGTTCGGGGAGGGCTTCGTGTACGGCGTAGGGTATGTGTTAGGGTTAGGGTTAGGGTTAGTGTTAGGGTTAGGGCTCGGTTTAGGGTACGGGTTAGGATTAGGGTACGTGTTAGGGTTAGGGTAGTGGTTAGGGTTAGGTTACGCATTACGGTTAGGATAGTGATTAAACCTATCCCACTCTCTAGATACCCCTTAGCACGTAAAGGAATATTATTTGGGGGTCCAGCCATGGAGAAGAGTTTAGACACTAATATAATATAAGGAACACACACATTATAAAGAAATCACATTAGGATTCTCTTTTTAAGCTGTTCCTTAAATCACTAGTGCTTAGGAAATCTATTGGAGCCAGAAGCAGTCAAGGGTAGCCTAGGGTTAGGGTTAGGCTTAGGGTACGGTTTAGGGTACGGGTTCGGGGAGGGCTTCGGATACGGCGTAGGGTATGGGTTAGGGTTAGGGTTAGGGTTAGTGTTAGGGTTAGGGCTCGGTTTAGGGTACGGGTTAGGATTAGGGTACGTGTTAGGGTTAGGGTAGGGGTTAGGGTTAGGGTACGTGTTACGGTTAGGGTCGTGATTAAACCTATCCCACTCTCTAGATACCCCTTAGCACGTAAAGGAATATTATTTGGGGGTCCAGCCATGGAGAAGAGTTTAGACACTAGGATAAGATAAGGAACACACCCATTATAAAGAAATCACATTAGGATTCTCTTTTTAAGCTGTTCCTTAAAACACTAGTGCTTATGAAATCAATTGGAGGCAGAAGCAGTCAAGGGTAGCCTAGGGTTAGGGTTAGGCTTAGGGTTAGGCTTAGGGTACGGTTTAGGGTACGGGTTCGGGGAGGGCTTCGGGTACGGCGTAGGGTATGGGTTAGGGTTAGGGTTAGGGTTAGTGTTAGGGTTAGGGCTCGGTTTAGGGTACGGGTTAGGATTAGGGTACGTGTTAGGGTTAGGGTAGGGGTTAGGGTTAGGTTACGCTTTAGGGTTAGGGTAGTTATTAAACCTATCCCTCTCTCTAGATACCCCTTAGCACGTAAAGGAATATTATTTGGGGGTCCAGCCATGGAGAAGAGTTTAGACACTAGGATAAGATAAGGAACACACCCATTATAAAGAAATCACATTAGGATTCTCTTTTTAAGCTGTTCCTTAAAACACTAGTGCTTAGGAAATCTATTGGAGGCAGAAGCAGTCAAGGGTAGCCTAGGGTTAGGGTTAGGCTTAGGGTTAGGCTTAGGGTACCGCTTAGGGTACGGGTTCGGGGAGGGCTTCGTGTACGGCGTAGGGTATGGGTTAGGGTTAGGGTTAGGGTTAGTGTTAGGGTTAGGGCTCGGTTTAGGGTACGGGTTAGGATTAGGGTACGTGTTAGCGTTAGGGTAGGGGGTTGGGTTAGGGTACGTGTTACTGTTAGGGTAGTTATTAAACCTATCCCACTCTCTAGATACCCCTTAGCACGTAAAGGAATATTATTTGTGGGTCCAGTCATGGAGAAGAGTTTAGACACTAGGATAAGATAAGGAACACACCCATTATAAAGAAATCACATTAGGATTCTCTTTTTAAGCTGTTCCTTAAAACACTAGTGCTTAGGAAATCTATTGGAGGCAGAAGCAGTCAAGGGTAGCCTAGGGTTAGGGTTAGGCTTAGGGTTAGGCTTAGGGTACGGCTTAGGGTATGGGTTCGGGGAGGGCTTCGTGTACGGCTTAGGGTATGGGTTAGGGTTAGGTTTAGGGTTAGTGTTAGGGTTAGGGCTCGGTTTAGGGTACGGGTTAGGATTAGGGTACGTGTTAGGGTTAGGGTAGGGTTTAGGGTTAGGGTACGCGTTACGGTTAGGATAGTGATTAAACCTATCCCACTCTCTAGATACCCCTTAGCACGTAAAGGAATATTATTTGGGGGTCCAGCCATGGAGAAGAGTTTAGACACTAAGATAATATAAGGAACACACACATTATAAAGAAATCACATTAGGATTCTCTTTTTAAGCTGTTCCTTAAAACACTAGTGCTTAGGAAATCTATTGGAGCCAGAAGCAGTCAAGGGTAGCCTAGGGTTAGGGTTAGGCTTAGGGTTAGGCTTAGGGTACGGTTTAGGGCACGGGTTCGGGGAGGGCTTCGGGTACGGCGTAGGGTATGGGTTAGTGTTGGGGTTAGGGTTAGTGTTAGGGTTAGGGCTCGGTTTAGGGTACGGGTTAGGATTAGGGTACGTGTTAGGGTTAGGGTAGGGGTTAGGGTTAGGTTACGCTTTAGGGTTAGGGTAGTTATTAAACCTATCCCTCTCTCTAGATACCCCTTAGCACGTAAAGGAATATTATTTGGGGGTCCAGCCATGGAGAAGAGTTTAGACACTAAGATAATATAAGGAACACACACATTATAAAGAAATCACATTAGGATTCTCTTTTTAAGCTGTTCCTTAAAACACTAGTGCTTAGGAAATCTATTGGAGGCAGAAGCAGTCAAGGGTAGCCTAGGGTTAGGGTTAGGCTTAGGTTTAGGCTTAGGGTACGGCTCAGGGTACGTGTTCGGGGAGGGCTTCGGGTACGGCGTAGGGTATGGGTTAGGGTTAGGGTTAGGGTTAGTGTTAGTGTTAGGGCTCGGTTTAGGGTACGGGTTAGGATTAGGGTACGTGTTAGGGTTAGGGTAGGGGTTAGGGTTAGTTTACGCGTTAGGGTTAGGGTAGTTATTAAACCTATCCCACTCTCTAGATACCCCTTAGCACGTAAAGGAATATTATTTGGGGGTCTAGCCATGGAGAAGAGTTTAGACACTAAGATAATATAAGGAACACACACATTATAAAGAAATCACATTAGGATTCTCTTTTTAAGCTGTTCCTTAAAACACTAGTGCTTAGGAAATCTATTGGAGGCAGAAGCAGTCAAGGGTAGCCTAGGGTTAGGGTTAGGCTTAGGGTTAGGCTTAGGGTACGGTTTAGGGTACGGGTTCGGGGAGGGCTTCGGGTACGGCGTAGGGTATGGGTTAGGGTTAGGTTTAGGGTTAGTGTTAGGGTTAGGGCTCGGTTTAGGGTACGGGTTAGGATTAGGGTACGTGTTAGGGTTAGGGTAGGGGGTTGGGTTAGGGTACGTGTTACTCTTAGGGTAGTTATTAAACCTATCCCACTCTCTAGATACCTCTTAGCACGTAAAGGAATATTATTTGGGGGTCCAGCCATGGAGAAGAGTTTAGACACTAGGATAAGATAAGGAACACACCCATTATAAAGAAATCACATTAGGATTCTCTTTTTAAGCTGTTCCTTAAAACACTAGTGCTTAGGAAATCTATTGGAGGCAGAAGCAGTCAAGGGTAGCCTAGGGTTAGGGTTAGGCTTAGGGTTAGGCTTAGGGTACGGCTTAGGGTATGGGTTCGGGGAGGGCTTCGTGTACGGCGTAGGGTATGGGTTAGGGTTAGGGTTAGGGTTAGTGTTAGGGTTAGGGCTCGGTTTAGGGTACGGGTTAGGATTAGGGTACGTGTTAGGGTTAGGGTAGGGGTTAGGGTTAGGTTACGTGTTACGGTTAGGATAGTGATTAAACCTATCCGACTCTCTAGATACCCCTTAGCACGTAAAGGAATATTATTTGGGGGTCCAGCCATGGAGAAGAGTTTAGACACTAATATAATATAAGGAACACACACATTATAAAGAAATCACATTAGGATTCTCTTTTTAAGCTGTTCCTTAAATCACTAGTGCTTAGGAAATCTATTGGAGCCAGAAGCAGTCAAGGGTAGCCTAGGGTTAGGGTTAGGCTTAGGGTTAGGCTTAGGGTACGGTTTAGGGTACGGGTTCGGGGAGGGCTTCGGATACGGCGTAGGGTATGGGTTAGGGTTAGGGTTAGGGTTAGTGTTAGGGTTAGGGCTCGGTTTAGGGTACGGGTTAGGATTAGGGTACGTGTTAGGGTTAGGGTAGGGGTTAGGGTTAGGGTACGTGTTACGGTTAGGGTAGTTATTAAACCTATCCCACTCTCTAGATACCCCTTAGCACGTAAAGGAATATTATTTGGGGTTCCAGCCATGGACAAGAGTTTAGACACTAGGATAAGATAAGGAACACACCCATTATAAAGAAATCACATTAGGATTCTCTTTTTAAGCTGTTCCTTAAAACACTAGTGCTTAGGAAATCTACTGGAGGCAGAAGCAGTCAAGGGTAGCCTAGGGTTAGGGTTAGGCTTAGGGTTAGGCTTAGGGTACGGCTTAGGGTATGGGTTCGGGGAGGGCTTCGGGTACGGCGTAGGGTATGGGTTAGGGTTAGGGTTAGGGTTAGTGTTAGGGTTAGGGCTCGGTTTAGGGTACGGGTTAGGATTAGGGTACGTGTTAGGGTAGGGGTTAGGGTTAGGGTACGCGTTACGGTTAGGGTAGTGATTAAACCTATCCCACTCTCTAGATACCCCTTAGCACGTAAAGGAATATTATTTGGGGGTCCAGCCATGGAGAAGAGTTTAGACACTAAGATAATATAAGGAACACACACATTATAAAGAAATCACATTAGGATTCTCTTTTTAAGCTGTTCCTTAAAACACTAGTGCTTAGGAAATCTATTGGAGGCAGAAGCAGTCAAGGGTAGCCTAGGGTTAGGGTTAGGCTTAGGGTTAGGCTTAGGGTACGGCTTAGAGTACGGGTTCGGTGAGGGCTTCGGGTACGGCGTAGGGTATGGGTTAGGGTTAGGGTTAGTGTTAGGGTTAGGGCTCGGTTTAGGGTACGGGTTAGGATTAGGGTACGTGTTAGGGTTAGGGTAGGGGTTAGCGTTAGGGTACGCGTTAGGGTTAGGGTAGTTATTAAACCTATGCCACTCTCTATATACCCCTTAGCACGTAAAGGAATATTATTTGTGCGTCCAGCCATGGAGAAGAGTTTAGACACTAGGATAAGATAAGGAACACACCCATTATAAAGAAATCACATTACGATGCTCTTTTTAAGCAGTTCCTTAAAACACTAGTGCTTAGGAAATCTATTGGAGGCAGAAGAAGTCAAGGGTAGGCTAGGGTTAGGGTTAGGCTTAGGGTTAGGCTTAGGGTACGGCTTAGGGTATGGTTTCGGGGAGGGCTTCGGCCACGGCGTAGGGTATGGGTTAGGGTTAGGGTTAGGGTTAGTGTTAGGGTTAGGGCTCGGTTTAGGTTACGGGTTAGGATTAGGGTACGTGTTAGGGTTAGGGTAGGGGTTAGGGTTAGGTTACGCTTTAGGGTTAGGGTAGTTATTAAACCTATCCCACTCTCTAGATACCCCTTAGCACGTAAAGGAATATTATTTGGGGGTCCAGCCATGGAGAAGAGTTTAGACACTAAGATAATATAAGGAACACACACATTATAAAGAAATCACATTAGGATTCTCTTTTTAAGCTGTTCCTTAAAACACTAGTGCTTAGGAAATCTATTGGAGGCAGAAGCAGTCAAGGGTAGCCTAGGGTTAGGGTTAGGCTTAGGGTAAGGCTTAGGGTACGGCTTAGGGTATGGGTTCGGGGAGGGCTTCGGGTACGGCGTAGGGTATGGGTTAGGGTTAGGGTTAGGGTTAGTGTTAGGGTTAGGGCTCGGTTTAGGGTACGGGTTAGGATTAGGGTACGTGTTAGGGTAGGGGTTAGGGTTAGGGTACGCGTTACGGTTAGGGTAGTGATTAAACCTATCCCACTCTCTAGATACCCCTTAGCACGTAAAGGAATATTATTTGGGGGTCCAGCCATGGAGAAGAGTTTAGACACTAAGATAATATAAGGAACACACACATTATAAAGAAATCACATTAGGATTCTCTTTTTAAGCTGTTCCTTAAAACACTAGTGCTTAGGAAATCTATTGGAGGCAGAAGCAGTCAAGGGTAGCCTAGGGTTAGGGTTAGGCTTAGGGTTAGGCTTAGGGTACGGCTTAGGGTACGGGTTCGGGGAGGGCTTCGGGTACGGCGTAGGGTATGGGTTAGGGTTAGGGTTAGGGTTAGTGTTAGGGTTAGGGCTCGGTTTAGGGTACGGGTTAGGATTAGGGTACGTGTTAGGGTTAGGGTAGGGGTTAGCGTTAGGGTACGCGTTAGGGATAGGGTAGTTATTAAACCTATCCCACTCTCTAGTAACCCCTTACCACGTAAAGGAATATTATTTGGGGGTCCAGCCATGGAGAAGAGTTTAGACACTAGGATAAGATAAGGAACACACCCATTATAAAGAAATCACATTAGGATTCTCTTTTTAAGCTGTTCCTTAAAACACTAGTGCTTAGGAAATCTATTGGAGGCAGAAGCAGTCAAGGGTAGCCTAGGGTTAGGGTTAGGCTTAGGGTTAGGCTTAGGGTACGGCTTAGGGTACGGGTTTGGGGAGGGCTTCGGGTACGGCGTAGGGTATGGGTTAGGGTTAGGGTTAGGGTTAGTGTTAGGGTTAGGGCTCGGTTTAGGGTACGGGTCAGGATTAGGGTACGCGTTAGGGTTAGGGTAGGGGTTAGGGTTAGGGTACGTGTTACGGTTAGGGTAGTTATTAAACCTATGCCACTCTCTATATACCCCTTAGCACGTAAAGGAATATTATTTGGGGGTCCAGCCATGGAGAAGAGTTTAGACACTAGGATAAGATCAGGAACACACCCATTATAAAGAAATCACATTAAGATGCTCTTTTTAAGCTGTTCCTTAAAACACTAGTGCTTAGGAAATCTATTGGAGGCAGAAGAAGTCAAGGGTAGGCTAGGGTTAGGGTTAGGCTTAGGGTTAGGCTTAGGGTACGGCTTAGGGTATGGTTTCGGGGAGGGCTTCGGCTACGGCGTAGGGTATGGGTTAGGGTTAGGGTTAGGGTTAGTGTTAGGGTTAGGGTTCGGTTTAGGGTACTGGTTAGGATTAGGGTACGTGTTAGGGTTAGGGTAGGGGTTAGGGTTAGGTTACGCTTTAGGGTTAGGGTAGTTATTAAACCTATCCCACTCTCTAGATACCCCTTAGCACGTAAAGGAATATTATTTGGGGGTCCAGCCATGGAGAAGAGTTTAGACACTAAGATAATATAAGGAACACACACATTATAAAGAAATCACATTAGGATTCTCTTTTTAAGCTGTTCCTTAAAACACTAGTGCTTAGGAAATCTATTGGAGGCAGAAGCAGTCAAGGGTAGCCTAGGGTTAGGGTTAGGCTTAGGTTTAGGCTTAGGGTACGGCTCAGGGTACGTGTTCGGGGAGGGCTTCGGGTACGGCGTAGGGTATGGGTTAGGGTTAGGGTTAGGGTTAGTGTTAGTGTTAGGGCTCGGTTTAGGGTACGGGTTAGGATTAGGGTACGTGTTAGGGTTAGGGTAGGGGTTAGGGTTAGTTTACGCGTTAGGGTTAGGGTAGTTATTAAACCTATCCCACTCTCTAGATACCCCTTAGCACGTAAAGGAATATTATTTGGGGGTCTAGCCATGGAGAAGAGTTTAGACACTAAGATAATATAAGGAACACACACATTATAAAGAAATCACATTAGGATTCTCTTTTTAAGCTGTTCCTTAAAACACTAGTGCTTAGGAAATCTATTGGAGGCAGAAGCAGTCAAGGGTAGCCTAGGGTTAGGGTTAGGCTTAGGGTTAGGCTTAGGGTACGGTTTAGGGTACGGGTTCGGGGAGGGCTTCGGGTACGGCGTAGGGTATGGGTTAGGGTTAGGTTTAGGGTTAGTGTTAGGGTTAGGGCTCGGTTTAGGGTACGGGTTAGGATTAGGGTACGTGTTAGGGTTAGGGTAGGGGGTTGGGTTAGGGTACGTGTTACTCTTAGGGTAGTTATTAAACCTATCCCACTCTCTAGATACCTCTTAGCACGTAAAGGAATATTATTTGGGGGTCCAGCCATGGAGAAGAGTTTAGACACTAGGATAAGATAAGGAACACACCCATTATAAAGAAATCACATTAGGATTCTCTTTTTAAGCTGTTCCTTAAAACACTAGTGCTTAGGAAATCTATTGGAGGCAGAAGCAGTCAAGGGTAGCCTAGGGTTAGGGTTAGGCTTAGGGTTAGGCTTAGGGTACGGCTTAGGGTATGGGTTCGGGGAGGGCTTCGTGTACGGCGTAGGGTATGGGTTAGGGTTAGGGTTAGGGTTAGTGTTAGGGTTAGGGCTCGGTTTAGGGTACGGGTTAGGATTAGGGTACGTGTTAGGGTTAGGGTAGGGGTTAGGGTTAGGTTACGTGTTACGGTTAGGATAGTGATTAAACCTATCCGACTCTCTAGATACCCCTTAGCACGTAAAGGAATATTATTTGGGGGTCCAGCCATGGAGAAGAGTTTAGACACTAATATAATATAAGGAACACACACATTATAAAGAAATCACATTAGGATTCTCTTTTTAAGCTGTTCCTTAAATCACTAGTGCTTAGGAAATCTATTGGAGCCAGAAGCAGTCAAGGGTAGCCTAGGGTTAGGGTTAGGCTTAGGGTTAGGCTTAGGGTACGGTTTAGGGTACGGGTTCGGGGAGGGCTTCGGATACGGCGTAGGGTATGGGTTAGGGTTAGGGTTAGGGTTAGTGTTAGGGTTAGGGCTCGGTTTAGGGTACGGGTTAGGATTAGGGTACGTGTTAGGGTTAGGGTAGGGGTTAGGGTTAGGGTACGTGTTACGGTTAGGGTAGTTATTAAACCTATCCCACTCTCTAGATACCCCTTAGCACGTAAAGGAATATTATTTGGGGTTCCAGCCATGGACAAGAGTTTAGACACTAGGATAAGATAAGGAACACACCCATTATAAAGAAATCACATTAGGATTCTCTTTTTAAGCTGTTCCTTAAAACACTAGTGCTTAGGAAATCTACTGGAGGCAGAAGCAGTCAAGGGTAGCCTAGGGTTAGGGTTAGGCTTAGGGTTAGGCTTAGGGTACGGCTTAGGGTATGGGTTCGGGGAGGGCTTCGGGTACGGCGTAGGGTATGGGTTAGGGTTAGGGTTAGGGTTAGTGTTAGGGTTAGGGCTCGGTTTAGGGTACGGGTTAGGATTAGGGTACGTGTTAGGGTAGGGGTTAGGGTTAGGGTACGCGTTACGGTTAGGGTAGTGATTAAACCTATCCCACTCTCTAGATACCCCTTAGCACGTAAAGGAATATTATTTGGGGGTCCAGCCATGGAGAAGAGTTTAGACACTAAGATAATATAAGGAACACACACATTATAAAGAAATCACATTAGGATTCTCTTTTTAAGCTGTTCCTTAAAACACTAGTGCTTAGGAAATCTATTGGAGGCAGAAGCAGTCAAGGGTAGCCTAGGGTTAGGGTTAGGCTTAGGGTTAGGCTTAGGGTACGGCTTAGAGTACGGGTTCGGTGAGGGCTTCGGGTACGGCGTAGGGTATGGGTTAGGGTTAGGGTTAGTGTTAGGGTTAGGGCTCGGTTTAGGGTACGGGTTAGGATTAGGGTACGTGTTAGGGTTAGGGTAGGGGTTAGCGTTAGGGTACGCGTTAGGGTTAGGGTAGTTATTAAACCTATGCCACTCTCTATATACCCCTTAGCACGTAAAGGAATATTATTTGTGCGTCCAGCCATGGAGAAGAGTTTAGACACTAGGATAAGATAAGGAACACACCCATTATAAAGAAATCACATTACGATGCTCTTTTTAAGCAGTTCCTTAAAACACTAGTGCTTAGGAAATCTATTGGAGGCAGAAGAAGTCAAGGGTAGGCTAGGGTTAGGGTTAGGCTTAGGGTTAGGCTTAGGGTACGGCTTAGGGTATGGTTTCGGGGAGGGCTTCGGCCACGGCGTAGGGTATGGGTTAGGGTTAGGGTTAGGGTTAGTGTTAGGGTTAGGGCTCGGTTTAGGTTACGGGTTAGGATTAGGGTACGTGTTAGGGTTAGGGTAGGGGTTAGGGTTAGGTTACGCTTTAGGGTTAGGGTAGTTATTAAACCTATCCCACTCTCTAGATACCCCTTAGCACGTAAAGGAATATTATTTGGGGGTCCAGCCATGGAGAAGAGTTTAGACACTAAGATAATATAAGGAACACACACATTATAAAGAAATCACATTAGGATTCTCTTTTTAAGCTGTTCCTTAAAACACTAGTGCTTAGGAAATCTATTGGAGGCAGAAGCAGTCAAGGGTAGCCTAGGGTTAGGGTTAGGCTTAGGGTAAGGCTTAGGGTACGGCTTAGGGTATGGGTTCGGGGAGGGCTTCGGGTACGGCGTAGGGTATGGGTTAGGGTTAGGGTTAGGGTTAGTGTTAGGGTTAGGGCTCGGTTTAGGGTACGGGTTAGGATTAGGGTACGTGTTAGGGTAGGGGTTAGGGTTAGGGTACGCGTTACGGTTAGGGTAGTGATTAAACCTATCCCACTCTCTAGATACCCCTTAGCACGTAAAGGAATATTATTTGGGGGTCCAGCCATGGAGAAGAGTTTAGACACTAAGATAATATAAGGAACACACACATTATAAAGAAATCACATTAGGATTCTCTTTTTAAGCTGTTCCTTAAAACACTAGTGCTTAGGAAATCTATTGGAGGCAGAAGCAGTCAAGGGTAGCCTAGGGTTAGGGTTAGGCTTAGGGTTAGGCTTAGGGTACGGCTTAGGGTACGGGTTCGGGGAGGGCTTCGGGTACGGCGTAGGGTATGGGTTAGGGTTAGGGTTAGGGTTAGTGTTAGGGTTAGGGCTCGGTTTAGGGTACGGGTTAGGATTAGGGTACGTGTTAGGGTTAGGGTAGGGGTTAGCGTTAGGGTACGCGTTAGGGATAGGGTAGTTATTAAACCTATCCCACTCTCTAGTAACCCCTTACCACGTAAAGGAATATTATTTGGGGGTCCAGCCATGGAGAAGAGTTTAGACACTAGGATAAGATAAGGAACACACCCATTATAAAGAAATCACATTAGGATTCTCTTTTTAAGCTGTTCCTTAAAACACTAGTGCTTAGGAAATCTATTGGAGGCAGAAGCAGTCAAGGGTAGCCTAGGGTTAGGGTTAGGCTTAGGGTTAGGCTTAGGGTACGGCTTAGGGTACGGGTTTGGGGAGGGCTTCGGGTACGGCGTAGGGTATGGGTTAGGGTTAGGGTTAGGGTTAGTGTTAGGGTTAGGGCTCGGTTTAGGGTACGGGTCAGGATTAGGGTACGCGTTAGGGTTAGGGTAGGGGTTAGGGTTAGGGTACGTGTTACGGTTAGGGTAGTTATTAAACCTATGCCACTCTCTATATACCCCTTAGCACGTAAAGGAATATTATTTGGGGGTCCAGCCATGGAGAAGAGTTTAGACACTAGGATAAGATAAGGAACACACCCATTATAAAGAAATCACATTAAGATGCTCTTTTTAAGCTGTTCCTTAAAACACTAGTGCTTAGGAAATCTATTGGAGGCAGAAGAAGTCAAGGGTAGGCTAGGGTTAGGGTTAGGCTTAGGGTTAGGCTTAGGGTACGGCTTAGGGTATGGTTTCGGGGAGGGCTTCGGCTACGGCGTAGGGTATGGGTTAGGGTTAGGGTTAGGGTTAGTGTTAGGGTTAGGGTTCGGTTTAGGGTACTGGTTAGGATTAGGGTACGTGTTAGGGTTAGGGTAGGGGTTAGGGTTAGGTTACGCTTTAGGGTTAGGGTAGTTATTAAACCTATCCCACTCTCTAGATACCCCTTAGCACGTAAAGGAATATTATTTGGGGGTCCAGCCATGGAGAAGAGTTTAGACACTAAGATAATATAAGGAACACACACATTATAAAGAAATCACATTAGGATTCTCTTTTTAAGCTGTTCCTTAAAACACTAGTGCTTAGGAAATCTATTGGAGGCAGAAGAAGTCAAGGGTAGCCTAGGGTTAGGCTTAGGCTTAGGGTTAGGCTTAGGGTACGGCTTAGGGTATGGTTTCGGGGAGGGCTTCGGCTACGGCGTAGGGTATGGGTTAGGGTTAGGGTTAGGGTTAGTGTTAGGGTTAGGGCTCGGTTTAGGGTACGGGTTAGGATTAGGGTACGTGTTAGGGTTAGGGTAGGGGTTAGGGTTAGGTTACGCTTTAGGGTTAGGGTAGTTATTAAACCTATCCCACTCTCTAGATACTCCTTAGCACGTAAAGGAATATTATTTGGGGGTCCAGCCATGGAGAAGAGTTTAGACACTAAGATAATATAAGGAACACACACATTATAAAGAAATCACATTAGGATTCTCTTTTAAGCTGTTCCTTAAAACACTAGTGCTTAGGAAATGTATTGGAGGCAGAAGAAGTCAAGGGTAGCCTAGGGTTAGGGTTAGGCTTAGGGTTAGGCTTAGGGTACGGCTTAGGGTATGGTTTCGGGGAGGGCTTCGGGTACGGCGTAGGGTATGGGTTAGGGTTAGGGTTAGGGTTAGTGTTAGGGTTAGGGCTCGGTTTAGGGTACGGGTTAGGATTAGGGTACGTGTTAGGGTTAGGGTAGGGGGTTGGGTTAGGGTACGTGTTACTGTTAGGGTAGTTATTAAACCTATCCCACTCTCTAGATACCCCTTAGCACGTAAAGGAATATTATTTGGGGGTCCAGCCATGGAGAAGAGTTTAGACACTAGGATAAGATAAGGAACACACCCATTATAAAGAAATCACATTAGGATTCTCTTTTTAAGCTGTTCCTTAAAACACTAGTGCTTAGGAAATCTATTGGAGGCAGAAGCAGTCAAGGGTAGCCTAGGGTTAGGGTTAGGCTTAGGGTTAGGCTTAGGGTACGGCTTAGGGTATGGTTTCGGGGAGGGCTTCGGGTACGGCGTAGGGTATGGGTTAGGGTTAGGGTTAGGGTTAGTGTTAGGGTTAGGGCTCGGCTTAGGGTACGGGTTAGGATTAGGTTACGTGTTAGGGTTAGGATAGGGGTTAGCGTTAGGGTACGCGTTAGGGTTAGGGTAGTTATTAAACCTATCCCACTCTCTAGTAACCACTTACCACGTAAAGGAATATTATTTGGGGGTCCAGGCATGGAGAAGAGTTTAGACACTAGGATAAGATAAGGAACACACCCATTATAAAGAAATCACATTACGATGCTCTTTTTACGCTGTTCCTTAAAACACTAGTGCTTAGGAAATCTATTGGAGGCAGAAGAAGTCAAGGGTAGCCTAGGGTTAGGGTTAGGCTTAGGGTTAGGCTTAGGGTACGGCTCAGGGTATGGTTTCGGGGAGGGATTCGGCTACGGCGTAGGGTATGGGTTAGGGTTAGGGTTAGGGTTAGTGTTAGGGTTAGGGCTCGGTTTAGGGTACGGGTTAGGATTAGGGTACGTGTTAGGGTTAGGGTAGGGGTTAGGGTTAGGTTACGCTTTAGGGTTAGGGTAGTTATTAAACCTATCCCACTCTCTAGATACCCCTTAGCACGTAAAGGAATATTATTTGGGGGTCCAGCCATGGAGAAGAGTTTAGACACTAAGATAATATAAGGAACACACACATTATAAAGAAATCACATTAGGATTCTCTTTTTAAGCTGTTCCTTAAAACACTAGTGCTTAGGAAATCTATTGGAGGCAGAAGCAGTCAAGGGGAGCCTAGGGTTAGGGTTAGGCTTAGGGTTAGGCTTAGGGCACGGCTTAGGGTATGGGTTCGGGGAGGGCTTCGGGTACGGCGTAGGGTATGGGTTAGGGTTAGGGTTAGTGTTAGGGTTAGGGCTCGGTTTAGGGTACGGGTTAGGATTAGGGTACGTGTTAGGGTTAGGGTAGGGGTTAGGGTTAAGGTACGCGTTACGGTTAGGGTAGTTATTAAACCTATCCCACTCTCTAGATACCCCTTAGCACGTAAAGGAATATTATTTGGGGGTCCAGCCATGGAGAAGAGTTTAGACACTAGGATAAGATAAGGAACACACCCATTATAAAGAAATCACATTAGGATTCTCTTTTTAAGCTGTTCCTTAAAACACTAGTGCTTAGGAAATCTATTGGAGGCAGAAGCAGTCAAGGGTAGCCTAGGGTTAGGGTTAGGCTTAGGGTTCGGCTTAGGGTACGGCTAGGGTACGGGTTCGGGGAGGGCTTCGGGTACGGCGTAGGGTATGGGTTAGGGTTAGGGTTAGGGTTAGTGTTAGGGTTAGGGCTCGGTTTACGGTAAGGGTTAGGATTAGGGTACGTGTTAGGGTTAGGGTAGGGGTTAGGGTTAGGGTACGCGTTACGGTTAGGGTAGTGATTAAACCTATCCCACTCTCTAGATACCCCTTAGCACGTAAAGAATATTATTTGGGGGTCCAGCCATGGAAAAGAGTTTAGACACTAAGATAATATAAGGAACACACACATTATAAAGAAATCACATTAGGATTCCCTTTTTAAGCTGTTCCTTAAAACACTAGTGCTTAGGAAATCTATTGGAGTCAGAAGCAGTCAAGGGTAGCCTAGGGTTAGGGTTAGGCTTAGGGTTAGGCTTAGGGTACGGTTTAGTGTACGGGTTCAGGGAGGGCTTCGGGTACGGCGTAGGGTATGGGTTAGGGTTAGGGTTAGGGATAGTGTTAGGGTTAGGGCTCGGTTTAGGGTACGGGTTAGGATGAGGGTACGTGTTAGGGTTAGGGTAGGGGGTTGGGTTAGGGTACGTGTTACCGTTAGGGTAGATATTAAACCTATCCCACTCTCTAGATACCCCTTAGCACGTAAAGGAATATTATTTGGGGGTCCAGCCATGGAGAAGAGTTTAGACACTAGGATAAGATAAGGAACACACCCATTATAAAGAAATCACGTTAGGATTCTCTTTTTAAGCTGTTCCTTAAAACACTAGTGCTTAGGAAATCTATTGGAGGCAGAGGCAGTCAAGGGTAGCCTAGGGTTAGGGTTAGGCTTAGGGTTAGGCTTAGGGTACGGCTAGGGTACGGGTTCGGGGAGGGCTTCGGGTACGGCGTAGGGTATGGGTTAGGGTTAAGGTTAGGGTTAGTGTTAGGGTTAGGGCTCGGTTTAGGGTACGGGTTAGGATTAGGGTACGTGTTAGGGTTAGGGTAGGGGTTAGGGTTAGGGTACGCGTTACGGTTAGGGTAGTGATTAAACCTATCCCACTCTCTAGATACCCCTTAGCACGTAAAGGAATATTATTTGGGGGTCCAGCCATGGAGAAGAGTTTAGACACTAAGATAATATAAGGAACACACACATTATAAAGAAATCACATTAGGATTCTCTTTTTAAGCTGTTCCTTAAAACACTAGTGCTTAGGAAATCTATTGGAGCCAGAAGCAGTCAAGGGTAGCCTAGGGTTAGGGTTAGGCTTAGTGTTAGGCTTAGGGTACGGTTTAGGGTACGGGTTCAGGGAGGGCTTCGGGTACGGCGTAGGGTATGGGTTAGCGTTGGGGTTACGGTTAGTGTTAGGTTTAGGGCTCGGTTTAGGGTACGGGTTAGGATTAGGGTACGTGTTAGGGTTAGGGTAGGGGTTAGGGTTAGGTTACGCTTTAGGGTTAGGGTAGTTATTAAACCTATCCCACTCTCTAGATACCCCTTAGCACGTAAAGGAATATTATTTGGGGGTCCAGCCATGGAGAAGAGTTTAGACACTAAGATAATATAAGGAACACACACATTATAAAGAAATCACATTACGATTCTCTTTTTAAGCAGTTCCTTAAAACACTAGTGCTTAGGAAATCTATTGGAGGCAGAAGCAGTCAAGGGTAGCCTAGGCTTAGGGTTAGGCTTAGGGTTAGGCTTAGGGTACGGCCTAGGTTATGGGTTAGGGTTAGGGTTAGGGTTAGTGTTAGGGTTAGGGCTCGGTTTAGGGTACGGGTTAGGATTAGGGTACGTGTTAGGGTTAGGGTAGGGGTTAGGGTTAGGGTACGTGTTACGGTTAGGGTAGTTATTAAACCTATCCCACTCTCTAGATACCCCTTAGCACGTAAAGGAATATTATTTGGGGGTCCAGCCATGGAGAAGAGTTTAGACACTAGGATAAGATAAGGAACACACCCATTATAAAGAAATCACATTAGGATTCTCTTTTTAAGCTGTTCCTTAAAACACTAGTGCTTAGGAAATCTATTGGAGGCAGAAGCAGTCAAGGGTAGCCTAGGGTTAGGGTTAGGCTTAGGGTTAGGCTTAGGGTACCGCTTAGGGTACGGGTTCGGGGAGGGCTTCGTGTACGGCGTAGGGTATGGGTTAGGGTTAGGGTTAGGGTTAGTGTTAGGGTTAGGGCTCGGTTTAGGGTACGGGTTAGGATTAGGGTACGTGTTAGGGTTAGGGTAGGGGTTAGGGTTAGGGTACGCGTTACGGTTAGGGTAGTTATTAAACCTATCCCACTCTCTAGATACCCCTTAGCACGTAAAGGAATATTATTTGGGGGTCCAGCCATGGAGAAGAATTTAGACACTAGGATAAGATAAGGAACACACCCATTATAAAGAAATCACATTAGGATTCTCTTTTTAAGCTGTTCCTTAAAACACTTGTGCTTAGGAAATCTATTGGAGGCAGAAGCAGTCAAGGGTAGCCTAGGGTTAGGGTTAGGCTTAGGGTTAGGCTTAGCGTACGGCTAGGGTACGGGTTCGGGGAGGGCTTCGGGTACGGCGTAGGGTATGGGTTAGGGTTAGGGTTAGGGTTAGTGTTAGGGTTAGGGCTCGGTTTAGGGTAAGGGTTAGGATTAGGGTACGTGTTAGGGTTAGGGTAGGGGTTAGGGTTAGGGTACGCGTTACGGTTAGGGTAGTGATTAAACCTATCCCACTCTCTAGATACCCCTTAGCACGTAAAGAATATTATTTGGGGGTCCAGCCATGGAAAAGAGTTTAGACACTAAGATAATATAAGGAACACACACATTATAAAAAAATCATATTAGGATTCTCTTTTTAAGCTGTTCCTTTAAACACTAGTGCTTAGGAAATGTATTGGAGGCAGAAGCAGTCAAGGGTAGCCTAGGGTTAGGGTGAGGCTTAGGGTTAGGCTTAGGGTATGGCTTAGGGTACGGGTTCGGGGAGGGCTTCGGGTACGGCGTAGGGTATGGGTTAGGGTTAGGGTTAGGGTTAGTGTTAGGGTTAGGGCTCGGTTTAGGTTACGGGTTAGGATTAGGGTACGTGTTAGGGTTAGGGTAGGGGTTAGCGTTAGGGTACGCGTTAGGGTTAGGGTAGTTATTAAACCTATCCCACTCTCTAGATACCCCTTAGCACGTAAAGGAATATTATTTGGGGGTCCAGCCATGGAGAAGAGTTTAGACACTAGGATAAGATAAGGAACACACCCATTATAAAGAAATCACATTAGGATTCTCTTTTTAAGCTGTTCCTTAAAACACTAGTGCTTAGGAAATCTATTGGAGGCAGAAGCAGTCAAGGGTAGCCTAGGGTTAGGGTTAGGCTTAGGGTTCGGCTTAGGGTACGGCTAGGGTACGGGTTCGGGGAGGGCTTCGGGTACGGCGTAGGGTATGGGTTAGGGTTAGGGTTAGGGTTAGTGTTAGGGTTAGGGCTCGGTTTAGGGTAAGGGTTAGGATTAGGGTACGTGTTAGGGTTAGGGTAGGGGTTAGGGTTAGGGTACGCGTTACGGTTAGGGTAGTGATTAAACCTATCCCACTCTCTAGATACCCCTTAGCACGTAAAGAATATTATTTGGGGGTCCAGCCATGGAAAAGAGTTTAGACACTAAGATAATATAAGGAACACACACATTATAAAGAAATCACATTAGGATTCCCTTTTTAAGCTGTTCCTTAAAACACTAGTGCTTAGGAAATCTATTGGAGTCAGAAGCAGTCAAGGGTAGCCTAGGGTTAGGGTTAGGCTTAGGGTTAGGCTTAGGGTACGGTTTAGTGTACGGGTTCAGGGAGGGCTTCGGGTACGGCGTAGGGTATGGGTTAGGGTTAGGGTTAGGGATAGTGTTAGGGTTAGGGCTCGGTTTAGGGTACGGGTTAGGATGAGGGTACGTGTTAGGGTTAGGGTAGGGGGTTGGGTTAGGGTACGTGTTACCGTTAGGGTAGATATTAAACCTATCCCACTCTCTAGATACCCCTTAGCACGTAAAGGAATATTATTTGGGGGTCCAGCCATGGAGAAGAGTTTAGACACTAGGATAAGATAAGGAACACACCCATTATAAAGAAATCACGTTAGGATTCTCTTTTTAAGCTGTTCCTTAAAACACTAGTGCTTAGGAAATCTATTGGAGGCAGAGGCAGTCAAGGGTAGCCTAGGGTTAGGGTTAGGCTTAGGGTTAGGCTTAGGGTACGGCTAGGGTACGGGTTCGGGGAGGGCTTCGGGTACGGCGTAGGGTATGGGTTAGGGTTAAGGTTAGGGTTAGTGTTAGGGTTAGGGCTCGGTTTAGGGTACGGGTTAGGATTAGGGTACGTGTTAGGGTTAGGGTAGGGGTTAGGGTTAGGGTACGCGTTACGGTTAGGGTAGTGATTAAACCTATCCCACTCTCTAGATACCCCTTAGCACGTAAAGGAATATTATTTGGGGGTCCAGCCATGGAGAAGAGTTTAGACACTAAGATAATATAAGGAACACACACATTATAAAGAAATCACATTAGGATTCTCTTTTTAAGCTGTTCCTTAAAACACTAGTGCTTAGGAAATCTATTGGAGCCAGAAGCAGTCAAGGGTAGCCTAGGGTTAGGGTTAGGCTTAGTGTTAGGCTTAGGGTACGGTTTAGGGTACGGGTTCAGGGAGGGCTTCGGGTACGGCGTAGGGTATGGGTTAGCGTTGGGGTTACGGTTAGTGTTAGGGTTAGGGCTCGGTTTAGGGTACGGGTTAGGATTAGGGTACGTGTTAGGGTTAGGGTAGGGGTTAGGGTTAGGTTACGCTTTAGGGTTAGGGTAGTTATTAAACCTATCCCACTCTCTAGATACCCCTTAGCACGTAAAGGAATATTATTTGGGGGTCCAGCCATGGAGAAGAGTTTAGACACTAAGATAATATAAGGAACACACACATTATAAAGAAATCACATTACGATTCTCTTTTTAAGCAGTTCCTTAAAACACTAGTGCTTAGGAAATCTATTGGAGGCAGAAGCAGTCAAGGGTAGCCTAGGCTTAGGGTTAGGCTTAGGGTTAGGCTTAGGGTACGGCCTAGGTTATGGGTTAGGGTTAGGGTTAGGGTTAGTGTTAGGGTTAGGGCTCGGTTTAGGGTACGGGTTAGGATTAGGGTACGTGTTAGGGTTAGGGTAGGGGTTAGGGTTAGGGTACGTGTTACGGTTAGGGTAGTTATTAAACCTATCCCACTCTCTAGATACCCCTTAGCACGTAAAGGAATATTATTTGGGGGTCCAGCCATGGAGAAGAGTTTAGACACTAGGATAAGATAAGGAACACACCCATTATAAAGAAATCACATTAGGATTCTCTTTTTAAGCTGTTCCTTAAAACACTAGTGCTTAGGAAATCTATTGGAGGCAGAAGCAGTCAAGGGTAGCCTAGGGTTAGGGTTAGGCTTAGGGTTAGGCTTAGGGTACCGCTTAGGGTACGGGTTCGGGGAGGGCTTCGTGTACGGCGTAGGGTATGGGTTAGGGTTAGGGTTAGGGTTAGTGTTAGGGTTAGGGCTCGGTTTAGGGTACGGGTTAGGATTAGGGTACGTGTTAGGGTTAGGGTAGGGGTTAGGGTTAGGGTACGCGTTACGGTTAGGGTAGTTATTAAACCTATCCCACTCTCTAGATACCCCTTAGCACGTAAAGGAATATTATTTGGGGGTCCAGCCATGGAGAAGAATTTAGACACTAGGATAAGATAAGGAACACACCCATTATAAAGAAATCACATTAGGATTCTCTTTTTAAGCTGTTCCTTAAAACACTTGTGCTTAGGAAATCTATTGGAGGCAGAAGCAGTCAAGGGTAGCCTAGGGTTAGGGTTAGGCTTAGGGTTAGGCTTAGCGTACGGCTAGGGTACGGGTTCGGGGAGGGCTTCGGGTACGGCGTAGGGTATGGGTTAGGGTTAGGGTTAGGGTTAGTGTTAGGGTTAGTGCTCGGTTTAGGGTAAGGGTTAGGATTAGGGTACGTGTTAGGGTTAGGGTAGGGGTTAGGGTTAGGGTACGCGTTACGGTTAGGGTAGTGATTAAACCTATCCCACTCTCTAGATACCCCTTAGCACGTAAAGAATATTATTTGGGGGTCCAGCCATGGAAAAGAGTTTAGACACTAAGATAATATAAGGAACACACACATTATAAAAAAATCATATTAGGATTCTCTTTTTAAGCTGTTCCTTTAAACACTAGTGCTTAGGAAATGTATTGGAGGCAGAAGCAGTCAAGGGTAGCCTAGGGTTAGGGTGAGGCTTAGGGTTAGGCTTAGGGTATGGCTTAGGGTACGGGTTCGGGGAGGGCTTCGGGTACGGCGTAGGGTATGGGTTAGGGTTAGGGTTAGGGTTAGTGTTAGGGTTAGGGCTCGGTTTAGGTTACGGGTTAGGATTAGGGTACGTGTTAGGGTTAGGGTAGGGGTTAGCGTTAGGGTACGCGTTAGGGTTAGGGTAGTTATTAAACCTATCCCACTCTCTAGATACCCCTTAGCACGTAAAGGAATATTATTTGGGGGTCCAGCCATGGAGAAGAGTTTAGACAGTAGGATAAGATAAGGAACACACCCATTATAAAGAAATCACATTAGGATTCTCTTTTTAAGCTGTTCCTTAAAACACTAGTGCTTATGAAATCTATTGGAGTCAGAAGCAGTCAAGGGTAGCCTAGGGTTAGGGTTAGGCTTAGGGTTAGGCTTAGGGTACGGTTTAGTGTACGGGTTCAGGGAGGGCTTCGGGTACGGCGTAGGGTATGGGTTAGGGTTAGGGTTAGGGATAGTGTTAGGGTTAGGGCTCGGTTTAGGGTACGGGTTAGGATGAGGGTACGTGTTAGGGTTAGGGTAGGGGGTTGGGTTAGGGTACGTGTTACCGTTAGGGTAGATATTAAACCTATCCCACTCTCTAGATACCCCTTAGCACGTAAAGGAATATTATTTGGGGGTCCAGCCATGGAGAAGAGTTTAGACACTAGGATAAGATAAGGAACACACCCATTATAAAGAAATCACGTTAGGATTCTCTTTTTAAGCTGTTCCTTAAAACACTAGTGCTTAGGAAATCTATTGGAGGCAGAAGCAGTCAAGGGTAGCCTAGGGTTAGGGTTAGGCTTAGGGTTAGGCTTAGGGTACGGCTAGGGTACGGGTTCGGGGAGGGCTTCGGGTACGGCGTAGGGTATGGGTTAGGGTTAGGGATAGGGTTAGTGTTAGGGTTAGGGCTCGGTTTAGGGTACGGGTTAGGATTAGGGTACGTGTTAGGGTTAGGATAGGGGTTAGGGTTAGGGTACGCGTTACGGTTAGGGTAGTGATTAAACCTATCCCACTCTCTAGATACCACTTAGCACGTAAAGGAATATTATTTGGGGGTCCAGCCATGGAGAAGAGTTTAGACACTAAGATAATATAAGGAACACACACATTATAAAGAAATCACATTAGGATTCTCTTTTTAAGCTGTTCCTTAAAACACTAGTGCTTAGGAAATCTATTGGAGCCAGAAGCAGTCAAGGGTAGCCTAGGGTTAGGGTTAGGCTTAGGGTTAGGCTTAGGGTACGGTTTAGGGTACGGGTTCGGGGAGGGCTTCGGGTACGGCGTAGGGTATGGGTTAGCGTTAGGGTTAGGGTTAGTGTTAGGGTTAGGGCTCGGTTTAGGGTACGGGTTAGGATTAGGGTACGTGTTAGGGTTAGGGTAGGGGTTAGGGTTAGGTTACGCTTTAGGGTTAGGGTAGTTATTAAACCTATCCCACTCTCTAGATACCCCTTAGCACGTAAAGGAATATTATTTGGGGGTCCAGCCATGGAGAAGAGTTTAGACACTAAGATAATATAAGGAACACACACATTATAAAGAAATCACATTACGATTCTCTTTTTAAGCTGTTCCTTAAAACACTAGTGCTTAGGAAATCTATTGGAGGCAGAAGCAGTCAAGGGTAGCCTAGGCTTAGGGTTAGGCTTAGGGTTAGGCTTAGGGTACGGCCTAGGTTATGGGTTAGGGTTAGGGTTAGGGTTAGTGTTAGGGTTAGGGCTCGGTTTAGGGTACGGGTTAGGATTAGGGTACGTGTTAGGGTTAGGGTAGGGGTTAGGGTTAGGGTACGTGTTACGGTTAGGGTAGTTATTAAACCTATCCCACTCTCTAGATACCCCTTAGCACGTAAAGGAATATTATTTGGGGGTCCAGCCATGGAGAAGAGTTTAGACACTAGGATAAGATAAGGAACACACCCATTATAAAGAAATCACATTAGGATTCTCTTTTTAAGCTGTTCCTTAAAACCCTAGTGCTTAGGAAATCTATTGGAGGCAGAAGCAGTCAAGGGTAGCCTAGGGTTAGGGTTAGGCTTAGGGTACCGCTTAGGGTACGGGTTCGGGGAGGGCTTCGTGTACGGCGTAGGGTATGGGTTAGGGTTAGGGTTAGGGTTAGTGTTAGGGTTAGGGCTCGGTTTAGGGTACGGGTTAGGATTAGGGTACGTGTTAGGGTTAGGGTAGGGGGTTGGGTTAGGGTACGTGTTACTGTTAGGGTAGTTATTAAACCTATCCCACTCTCTAGATACCCCTTAGCACGTAAAGGAATATTATTTGGGGGTCCAGCCATGGAGAAGAGTTTAGACACTAGGATAAGATAAGGAACACACCCATTATAAAGAAATCACATTAGGATTCTCTTTTTAAGCTGTTCCTTAAAACACTAGTGCTTAGGAAATCTATTGGAGGCAGAAGCAGTCAAGGGTAGCCTAGGGTTAGGGTTAGGCTTAGGGTTAGGCTTAGGGTACGGCTTAGGGTATGGTTTCGGGGAGGGCTTCGGGTACGGCGTAGGGTATGGGTTAGGGTTAGGGTTAGGGTTAGTGTTAGGGTTAGGGCTCGGCTTAGGGTACGGGTTAGGATTAGGTTACGTGTTAGGGTTAGGGTAGGGGTTAGCGTTAGGGTACGCGTTAGGGTTAGGGTAGTTATTAAACCTATCCCACTCTCTAGTAACCACTTACCACGTAAAGGAATATTATTTGGGGGTCCAGGCATGGAGAAGAGTTTAGACACTAGGATAAGATAAGGAACACACCCATTATAAAGAAATCACATTACGATGCTCTTTTTACGCTGTTCCTTAAAACACTAGTGCTTAGGAAATCTATTGGAGGCAGAAGAAGTCAAGGGTAGCCTAGGGTTAGGGTTAGGCTTAGGGTTAGGCTTAGGGTACGGCTCAGGGTATGGTTTCGGGGAGGGATTCGGCTACGGCGTAGGGTATGGGTTAGGGTTAGGGTTAGGGTTAGTGTTAGGGTTAGGGCTCGGTTTAGGGTACGGGTTAGGATTAGGGTACGTGTTAGGGTTAGGGTAGGGGTTAGGGTTAGGTTACGCTTTAGGGTTAGGGTAGTTATTAAACCTATCCCACTCTCTAGATACCCCTTAGCACGTAAAGGAATATTATTTGGGGGTCCAGCCATGGAGAAGAGTTTAGACACTAAGATAATATAAGGAACACACACATTATAAAGAAATCACATTAGGATTCTCTTTTTAAGCTGTTCCTTAAAACACTAGTGCTTAGGAAATCTATTGGAGGCAGAAGCAGTCAAGGGGAGCCTAGGGTTAGGGTTAGGCTTAGGGTTAGGCTTAGGGTACGGCTTAGGGTATGGGTTCGGGGAGGGCTTCGGGTACGGCGTAGGGTATGGGTTAGGGTTAGGGTTAGTGTTAGGGTTAGGGCTCGGTTTAGGGTACGGGTTAGGATTAGGGTACGTGTTAGGGTTAGGGTAGGGGTTAGGGTTAGGGTACGCGTTACGGTTAGGGTAGTTATTAAACCTATCCCACTCTCTAGATACCCCTTAGCACGTAAAGGAATATTATTTGGGGGTCCAGCCATGGAGAAGAGTTTAGACACTAGGATAAGATAAGGAACACACCCATTATAAAGAAATCACATTAGGATTCTCTTTTTAAGCTGTTCCTTAAAACACTAGTGCTTAGGAAATCTATTGGAGGCAGAAGCAGTCAAGGGTAGCCTAGGGTTAGGGTTAGGCTTAGGGTTCGGCTTAGGGTACGGCTAGGGTACGGGTTCGGGGAGGGCTTCGGGTACGGCGTAGGGTATGGGTTAGGGTTAGGGTTAGGGTTAGTGTTAGGGTTAGGGCTCGGTTTAGGGTAAGGGTTAGGATTAGGGTACGTGTTAGGGTTAGGGTAGGGGTTAGGGTTAGGGTACGCGTTACGGTTAGGGTAGTGATTAAACCTATCCCACTCTCTAGATACCCCTTAGCACGTAAAGAATATTATTTGGGGGTCCAGCCATGGAAAAGAGTTTAGACACTAAGATAATATAAGGAACACACACATTATAAAGAAATCACATTAGGATTCTCTTTTTAAGCTGTTCCTTAAAACACTAGTGCTTAGGAAATCTATTGGAGTCAGAAGCAGTCAAGGGTAGCCTAGGGTTAGGGTTAGGCTTAGGGTTAGGCTTAGGGTACGGTTTAGTGTACGGGTTCAGGGAGGGCTTCGGGTACGGCGTAGGGTATGGGTTAGGGTTAGGGTTAGGGATAGTGTTAGGGTTAGGGCTCGGTTTAGGGTACGGGTTAGGATGAGGGTACGTGTTAGGGTTAGGGTAGGGGGTTGGGTTAGGGTACGTGTTACCGTTAGGGTAGATATTAAACCTATCCCACTCTCTAGATACCCCTTAGCACGTAAAGGAATATTATTTGGGGGTCCAGCCATGGAGAAGAGTTTAGACACTAGGATAAGATAAGGAACACACCCATTATAAAGAAATCACGTTAGGATTCTCTTTTTAAGCTGTTCCTTAAAACACTAGTGCTTAGGAAATCTATTGGAGGCAGAGGCAGTCAAGGGTAGCCTAGGGTTAGGGTTAGGCTTAGGGTACCGCTTAGGGTACGGGTTCGGGGAGGGCTTCGTGTACGGCGTAGGGTATGGGTTAGGGTTAGGGTTAGGGTTAGTGTTAGGGTTAGGGCTCGGTTTAGGGTACGGGTTAGGATTAGGGTACGTGTTAGGGTTAGGGTAGGGGGTTGGGTTAGGGTACGTGTTACTGTTAGGGTAGTTATTAAACCTATCCCACTCTCTAGATACCCCTTAGCACGTAAAGGAATATTATTTGGGGGTCCAGCCATGGAGAAGAGTTTAGACACTAGGATAAGATAAGGAACACACCCATTATAAAGAAATCACATTAGGATTCTCTTTTTAAGCTGTTCCTTAAAACACTAGTGCTTAGGAAATCTATTGGAGGCAGAAGCAGTCAAGGGTAGCCTAGGGTTAGGGTTAGGCTTAGGGTTAGGCTTAGGGTACGGCTTAGGGTATGGTTTCGGGGAGGGCTTCGGGTACGGCGTAGGGTATGGGTTAGGGTTAGGGTTAGGGTTAGTGTTAGGGTTAGGGCTCGGCTTAGGGTACGGGTTAGGATTAGGTTACGTGTTAGGGTTAGGGTAGGGGTTAGCGTTAGGGTACGCGTTAGGGTTAGGGTAGTTATTAAACCTATCCCACTCTCTAGTAACCACTTACCACGTAAAGGAATATTATTTGGGGGTCCAGGCATGGAGAAGAGTTTAGACACTAGGATAAGATAAGGAACACACCCATTATAAAGAAATCACATTACGATGCTCTTTTTACGCTGTTCCTTAAAACACTAGTGCTTAGGAAATCTATTGGAGGCAGAAGAAGTCAAGGGTAGCCTAGGGTTAGGGTTAGGCTTAGGGTTAGGCTTAGGGTACGGCTCAGGGTATGGTTTCGGGGAGGGATTCGGCTACGGCGTAGGGTATGGGTTAGGGTTAGGGTTAGGGTTAGTGTTAGGGTTAGGGCTCGGTTTAGGGTACGGGTTAGGATTAGGGTACGTGTTAGGGTTAGGGTAGGGGTTAGGGTTAGGTTACGCTTTAGGGTTAGGGTAGTTATTAAACCTATCCCACTCTCTAGATACCCCTTAGCACGTAAAGGAATATTATTTGGGGGTCCAGCCATGGAGAAGAGTTTAGACACTAAGATAATATAAGGAACACACACATTATAAAGAAATCACATTAGGATTCTCTTTTTAAGCTGTTCCTTAAAACACTAATGCTTAGGAAATCTATTGGAGGCAGAAGCAGTCAAGGGGAGCCTAGGGTTAGGGTTAGGCTTAGGGTTAGGCTTAGGGTACGGCTTAGGGTATGGGTTCGGGGAGGGCTTCGGGTACGGCGTAGGGTATGGGTTAGGGTTAGGGTTAGTGTTAGGGTTAGGGCTCGGTTTAGGGTACGGGTTAGGATTAGGGTACGTGTTAGGGTTAGGGTAGGGGTTAGGGTTAGGGTACGCGTTACGGTTAGGGTAGTTATTAAACCTATCCCACTCTCTAGATACCCCTTAGCACGTAAAGGAATATTATTTGGGGGTCCAGCCATGGAGAAGAGTTTAGACACTAGGATAAGATAAGGAACACACCCATTATAAAGAAATCACATTAGGATTCTCTTTTTAAGCTGTTCCTTAAAACACTAGTGCTTAGGAAATCTATTGGAGGCAGAAGCAGTCAAGGGTAGCCTAGGGTTAGGGTTAGGCTTAGGGTTCGGCTTAGGGTACGGCTAGGGTACGGGTTCGGGGAGGGCTTCGGGTACGGCGTAGGGTATGGGTTAGGGTTAGGGTTAGGGTTAGTGTTAGGGTTAGGGCTCGGTTTAGGGTAAGGGTTAGGATTAGGGTACGTGTTAGGGTTAGGGTAGGGGTTAGGGTTAGGGTACGCGTTACGGTTAGGGTAGTGATTAAACCTATCCCACTCTCTAGATACCCCTTAGCACGTAAAGAATATTATTTGGGGGTCCAGCCATGGAAAAGAGTTTAGACACTAAGATAATATAAGGAACACACACATTATAAAGAAATCACATTAGGATTCTCTTTTTAAGCTGTTCCTTAAAACACTAGTGCTTAGGAAATCTATTGGAGTCAGAAGCAGTCAAGGGTAGCCTAGGGTTAGGGTTAGGCTTAGGGTTAGGCTTAGGGTACGGTTTAGTGTACGGGTTCAGGGAGGGCTTCGGGTACGGCGTAGGGTATGGGTTAGGGTTAGGGTTAGGGATAGTGTTAGGGTTAGGGCTCGGTTTAGGGTACGGGTTAGGATGAGGGTACGTGTTAGGGTTAGGGTAGGGGGTTGGGTTAGGGTACGTGTTACCGTTAGGGTAGATATTAAACCTATCCCACTCTCTAGATACCCCTTAGCACGTAAAGGAATATTATTTGGGGGTCCAGCCATGGAGAAGAGTTTAGACACTAGGATAAGATAAGGAACACACCCATTATAAAGAAATCACGTTAGGATTCTCTTTTTAAGCTGTTCCTTAAAACACTAGTGCTTAGGAAATCTATTGGAGGCAGAGGCAGTCAAGGGTAGCCTAGGGTTAGGGTTAGGCTTAGGGTTAGGCTTAGGGTACGGCTAGGGTACGGGTTCGGGGAGGGCTTCGGGTACGGCGTAGGGTATGGGTTAGGGTTAAGGTTAGGGTTAGTGTTAGGGTTAGGGCTCGGTTTAGGGTACGGGTTAGGATTAGGGTACGTGTTAGGGTTAGGGTAGGGGTTAGGGTTAGGGTACGCGTTACGGTTAGGGTAGTGATTAAACCTATCCCACTCTCTAGATACCCCTTAGCACGTAAAGGAATATTATTTGGGGGTCCAGCCATGGAGAAGAGTTTAGACACTAAGATAATATAAGGAACACACACATTATAAAGAAATCACATTAGGATTCTCTTTTTAAGCTGTTCCTTAAAACACTAGTGCTTAGGAAATCTATTGGAGCCAGAAGCAGTCAAGGGTAGCCTAGGGTTAGGGTTAGGCTTAGTGTTAGGCTTAGGGTACGGTTTAGGGTACGGGTTCAGGGAGGGCTTCGGGTACGGCGTAGGGTATGGGTTAGCGTTAGGGTTACGGTTAGTGTTAGGGTTAGGGCTCGGTTTAGGGTACGGGTTAGGATTAGGGTACGTGTTAGGGTTAGGGTAGGGGTTAGGGTTAGGTTACGCTTTAGGGTTAGGGTAGTTATTAAACCTATCCCACTCTCTAGATACCCCTTAGCACGTAAAGGAATATTATTTGGGGGTCCAGCCATGGAGAAGAGTTTAGACACTAAGATAATATAAGGAACACACACATTATAAAGAAATCACATTACGATTCTCTTTTTAAGCAGTTCCTTAAAACACTAGTGCTTAGGAAATCTATTGGAGGCAGAAGCAGTCAAGGGTAGCCTAGGCTTAGGGTTAGGCTTAGGGTTAGGCTTAGGGTACGGCCTAGGTTATGGGTTAGGGTTAGGGTTAGGGTTAGTGTTAGGGTTAGGGCTCGGTTTAGGGTACGGGTTAGGATTAGGGTACGTGTTAGGGTTAGGGTAGGGGTTAGGGTTAGGGTACGTGTTACGGTTAGGGTAGTTATTAAACCTATCCCACTCTCTAGATACCCCTTAGCACGTAAAGGAATATTATTTGGGGGTCCAGCCATGGAGAAGAGTTTAGACACTAGGATAAGATAAGGAACACACCCATTATAAAGAAATCACATTAGGATTCTCTTTTTAAGCTGTTCCTTAAAACACTTGTGCTTAGGAAATCTATTGGAGGCAGAAGCAGTCAAGGGTAGCCTAGGGTTAGGGTTAGGCTTAGGGTTAGGCTTAGGGTACGGCTAGGGTACGGGTTCGGGGAGGGCTTCGGGTACGGCGTAGGGTATGGGTTAGGGTTAGGGTTAGGGTTAGTGTTAGGGTTAGGGCTCGGTTTAGGGTAAGGGTTAGGATTAGGGTACGTGTTAGGGTTAGGGTAGGGGTTAGGGTTAGGGTACGCGTTACGGTTAGGGTAGTGATTAAACCTATCCCACTCTCTAGATACCCCTTAGCACGTAAAGAATATTATTTGGGGGTCCAGCCATGGAAAAGAGTTTAGACACTAAGATAATATAAGGAACACACACATTATAAAAAAATCATATTAGGATTCTCTTTTTAAGCTGTTCCTTTAAACACTAGTGCTTAGGAAATGTATTGGAGGCAGAAGCAGTCAAGGGTAGCCTAGGGTTAGGGTGAGGCTTAGGGTTAGGCTTAGGGTATGGCTTAGGGTACGGGTTCGGGGAGGGCTTCGGGTACGGCGTAGGGTATGGGTTAGGGTTAGGGTTAGGGTTAGTGTTAGGGTTAGGGCTCGGTTTAGGTTACGGGTTAGGATTAGGGTACGTGTTAGGGTTAGGGTAGGGGTTAGCGTTAGGGTACGCGTTAGGGTTAGGGTAGTTATTAAACCTATCCCACTCTCTAGATACCCCTTAGCACGTAAAGGAATATTATTTGGGGGTCCCGCCATGGAGAAGAGTTTAGACACTAGGATAAGATAAGGAACACACCCATTATAAAGAAATCACATTAGGATTCTCTTTTTAAGCTGTTCCTTAAAACACTAGTGCTTATGAAATCTATTGGAGTCAGAAGCAGTCAAGGGTAGCCTAGGGTTAGGGTTAGGCTTAGGGTTAGGCTTAGGGTACGGTTTAGTGTACGGGTTCAGGGAGGGCTTCGGGTACGGCGTAGGGTATGGGTTAGGGTTAGGGTTAGGGATAGTGTTAGGGTTAGGGCTCGGTTTAGGGTACGGGTTAGGATGAGGGTACGTGTTAGGGTTAGGGTAGGGGGTTGGGTTAGGGTACGTGTTACCGTTAGGGTAGATATTAAACCTATCCCACTCTCTAGATACCCCTTAGCACGTAAAGGAATATTATTTGGGGGTCCAGCCATGGAGAAGAGTTTAGACACTAGGATAAGATAAGGAACACACCCATTATAAAGAAATCACGTTAGGATTCTCTTTTTAAGCTGTTCCTGAAAACACTAGTGCTTAGGAAATCTATTGGAGGCAGAAGCAGTCAAGGGTAGCCTAGGGTTAGGGTTAGGCTTAGGGTTAGGCTTAGGGTACGGCTAGGGTACGGGTTCGGGGAGGGCTTCGGGTACGGCGTAGGGTATGGGTTAGGGTTAGGGATAGGGTTAGTGTTAGGGTTAGGGCTCGGTTTAGGGTACGGGTTAGGATTAGGGTACGTGTTAGGGTTAGGATAGGGGTTAGGGTTAGGGTACGCGTTACGGTTAGGGTAGTGATTAAACCTATCCCACTCTCTAGATACCACTTAGCACGTAAAGGAATATTATTTGGGGGTCCAGCCATGGAGAAGAGTTTAGACACTAAGATAATATAAGGAACACACACATTATAAAGAAATCACATTAGGATTCTCTTTTTAAGCTGTTCCTTAAAACACTAGTGCTTAGGAAATCTATTGGAGCCAGAAGCAGTCAAGGGTAGCCTAGGGTTAGGGTTAGGCTTAGGGTTAGGCTTAGGGTACGGTTTAGGGTACGGGTTCGGGGAGGGCTTCGGGTACGGCGTAGGGTATGGGTTAGCGTTAGGGTTAGGGTTAGTGTTAGGGTTAGGGCTCGGTTTAGGGTACGGGTTAGGATTAGGGTACGTGTTAGGGTTAGGGTAGGGGTTAGGGTTAGGTTACGCTTTAGGGTTAGGGTAGTTATTAAACCTATCCCACTCTCTAGATACCCCTTAGCACGTAAAGGAATATTATTTGGGGGTCCAGCCATGGAGAAGAGTTTAGACACTAAGATAATATAAGGAACACACACATTATAAAGAAATCACATTACGATTCTCTTTTTAAGCTGTTCCTTAAAACACTAGTGCTTAGGAAATCTATTGGAGGCAGAAGCAGTCAAGGGTAGCCTAGGCTTAGGGTTAGGCTTAGGGTTAGGCTTAGGGTACGGCCTAGGTTATGGGTTAGGGTTAGGGTTAGGGTTAGTGTTAGGGTTAGGGCTCGGTTTAGGGTACGGGTTAGGATTAGGGTACGTGTTAGGGTTAGGGTAGGGGTTAGGGTTAGGGTACGTGTTACGGTTAGGTTAGTTATTAAACCTATCCCACTCTCTAGATACCCCTTAGCACGTAAAGGAATATTATTTGGGGGTCCAGCCATGGAGAAGAGTTTAGACACTAGGATAAGATAAGGAACACACCCATTATAAAGAAATCACATTAGGATTCTCTTTTTAAGCTGTTCCTTAAAACCCTAGTGCTTAGGAAATCTATTGGAGGCAGAAGCAGTCAAGGGTAGCCTAGGGTTAGGGTTAGGCTTAGGGTTAGGCTTAGGGTACCGCTTAGGGTACGGGTTCGGGGAGGGCTTCGTGTACGGCGTAGGGTATGGGTTAGGGTTAGGGTTAGGGTTAGTGTTAGGGTTAGGGCTCGGTTTAGGGTACGGGTTAGGATTAGGGTACGTGTTAGGGTTAGGGTAGGGGGTTGGGTTAGGGTACGTGTTACTGTTAGGGTAGTTATTAAACCTATCCCACTCTCTAGATACCCCTTAGCACGTAAAGGAATATTATTTGGGGGTCCAGCCATGGAGAAGAGTTTAGACACTAGGATAAGATAAGGAACACACCCATTATAAAGAAATCACATTAGGATTCTCTTTTTAAGCTGTTCCTTAAAACACTAGTGCTTAGGAAATCTATTGGAGGCAGAAGCAGTCAAGGGTAGCCTAGGGTTAGGGTTAGGCTTAGGGTTAGGCTTAGGGTACGGCTTAGGGTATGGGCTCGGGGAGGGCTTCGGGTACGGCGTAGGGTATGGGTTAGGGTTAGGGTTAGGGTTAGTGTTAGGGTTAGGGCTCGGTTTAGGGTACGGGTTAGGATTAGGGTACGTGTTAGGGTTAGGGTAGTGGTTAGGGTTAGGGTACGCGTTACGGTTAGGATAGTGATTAAACCTATCCCACTCTCTAGATACCCCTTAGCACGTAAAGGAATATTATTTGGGGGTCCAGCCATGGAGAAGAGTTTAGACACTAAGATAATATAAGGAACACACACATTATAAAGAAATCACATTAGGATTCTCTTTTTAAGCTGTTCCTTAAAACACTAGTGCTTAGAAAATCTATTGGAGCCAGAAGCAGTCAAGGGTAGCCTAGGGTTAGGGTTAGGCTTAGGGTTAGGCTTAGGGTACGGTTTAGGGTACGGGTTCGGGGAGGGCTTCGGGTACCGCGTAGGGTATGG
Source organism: Balaenoptera physalus (assembly GCF_965194825.1). Taxonomy (NCBI): domain Eukaryota; kingdom Metazoa; phylum Chordata; class Mammalia; order Artiodactyla; family Balaenopteridae; genus Balaenoptera; species Balaenoptera physalus. The sequence goes on from NW_028125267.1 coordinate 37,055, forward strand.
GTTAGGGTTAGGGTTAGGGTTAGTGTTAGGGTTAGGGCTCGGTTTAGGGTACGGGTTAGGATTAGGGTACGTGTTAGGGTTAGGGTAGGGGTTAGGGTTAGGGTACGTGTTACGGTTAGGGTAGTTATTAAACCTATCCCACTCTCTAGATACCCCTTAGCACGTAAAGGAATATTATTTGGGGCTCCAGCCATGGAGAAGAGTTTAGACACTAGGATAAGATAAGGAACACACCCATTATAAAGAAATCACATTAGGATTCTCTTTTTAAGCTGTTCCTTAAAACACTAGTGCTTAGGAAATCTATTGGAGGGAGAAGCAGTCAAGGGTAGCCTAGGGTTAGGGTTAGGCTTAGGGTTAGGCTTAGGGTACCGCTTAGGGTACGGGTTCGAGGAGGGCTTCGTGTACGGCGTAGGGTATGGATTAGGGTTAGGGTTAGGGTTAGTGTTAGGGTTAGGGCTCGGTTTAGGGTACGGGTTAGGATTAGGGTACGTGTTAGGGTTAGGGTAGGGGGATGGGTTAGGGTACGTGTTACTGTTAGGGTAGTTATTAAACCTATCCCACTCTCTAGATACCCCTTAGCACGTAAAGGAATATTATTTGGGGGTCCAGCCATGGAGAAGAGTTTAGACACTAGGATAAGATAAGGAACACACCCATTATAAAGAAATCACATTAGGATTCTCTTTTTAAGCTGTTCCTTAAAACACTAGTGTTTAGGAAATCTATTGGAGCCAGAAGCATTCAAGGGTAGCCTAGGGTTAGGGTTAGGCTTAGGGTTAGGCTTAGGGTACGGCTTAGGGTATGGGTTCGGGGAGGGCTTCGGGTACGGCGTAAGGTATGGGTTAGGGTTAGGGTTAGTGTTAGGGTTAGGGCTCGGTTTAGGGTACGGGTTAGGATTAGGGTACGTGTTAGGGTTAGGGTAGGGGTTAGGGTTAGGGTACGCGTTACGGTTAGGATAGTGATTAAACCTATCCCACTCTCTAGATACCCCTTAGCACGTAAAGGAATATTATTTGGGGGTCCAGCCATGGAGAAGAGTTTAGACACTAAGATAATATAAGGAACACACACATTATAAAGAAATCACATTAGGATTCTCTTTTTAAGCTGTTCCTTAAAACACTAGTGCTTAGGAAATCTATTGGAGCCAGAAGCAGTCAAGGGTACCCTAGGGTTAGGGTTAGGCTTAGGGTTAGGCTTAGGGTACGCTTTAGGGTACGGGTTCGGGGAGGGCTTCGGGTACGGCGTAGGGTATGGGTTAGGGTTAGGGTTAGGGTTAGTGTTAGGGTTACGGCTCGGTTTAGGGTACGGGTTAGGATTAGGGTACGTGTTAGGGTTAGGGTAGGGGTTAGGGTTAGTTTACGCTTTAGGGTTAGGGTAGTTATTAAACCTATCCCTCTCTCTAGATACCCCTTAGCACGTAAAGGAATATTATTTGGGGCTCCAGCCATGGAGAAGAGTTTAGACACTAGGATAAGATAAGGAACACACCCATTATAAAGAAATCACATTAGGATTCTCTTTTTAAGCTGTTCCTTAAAACACTAGTGCTTAGGAAATCTATTGGAGGCAGAAGCAGTCAAGGGTAGCCTAGGGTTAGGGTTAGTCTTAGGGTTAGGCTTAGGGTACGGCTTAGAGTACGGGTTCGGGGAGGGCTTCGGGTACGGCGTAGGGTATGGGTTAGGGTTAGGGTTAGTGTTAGGGTTAGGGCTCGGTTTAGGGTACGGGTTAGGATTAGGGTACGTGTTAGGGTTAGGGTAGGGGTTAGCGTTAGGGTACGCGTTAGGGTTAGGGTAGTTATTAAACCTATCCCACTCTCTAGTAACCCCTTACCACGTAAAGGAATATTATTTGGGGGTCTAGCCATGGAGAAGAGTTTAGACACTAGGATAAGATAAGGAACACACCCATTATAAAGAAATCACATTAGGATTCTCTTTTTAAGCTGTTCCTTAAAACACTAGTGCTTAGGAAATCTATTGGAGGCAGAAGCAGTCAAGGGTAGCCTAGGGTTAGGGTTAGGCTTAGGGTTAGGCTTAGGGTACGGCTTAGGGTACGGGTTTGGGGAGGGCTTCGGGTACGGCGTAGGGTATGGGTTAGGGTTAGGGTTAGGGTTAGTGTTAGGGTTAGGGCTCGGTTTAGGGTACGGGTTAGGATTAGGGTACGCGTTAGGGTTAGGGTAGGGGTTAGGGTTAGGGTACGTGTTACGGTTAGGGTAGTTATTAAACCTATGCCACTCTCTATATACCCCTTAGCACGTAACGGAATATTATTTGGGGGTCCAGCCATGGAGAAGAGTTTAGACACTAGGATAAGATAAGGAACACACCCATTATAAAGAAATCACATTACGATGCTCTTTTTAAGCTGTTCCTTAAAACACTAGTGCTTAGGAAATCTATTGGAGGCAGAAGAAGTCAAGGGTAGGCTAGGGTTAGGGTTAGGCTTAGGGTTAGGCTTAGGGTACGGCTTAGGGTATGGTTTCGGGGAGGGCTTCGGCTACGGCGTAGGGTATGGGTTAGGGTTAGGGTTAGGGTTAGTGTTAGGGTTAGGGCTCGGTTTAGGGTACGGGTTAGGATTAGGGTACGTGTTAGGGTTAGGGTAGGGGTTAGGGTTAGGTTACGCTTTAGGGTTAGGGTAGTTATTAAACCTATCCCACTCTCTAGATACCCCTTAGCACGTAAAGGGATATTATTTGGGGGTCCAGCCATGGAGAAGAGTTTAGACACTAAGATAATATAAGGAACACACACATTATAAAGAAATCACATTAGGATTCTCTTTTTAAGCTGTTCCTTAAAACACTAGTGCTTAGGAAATCTATTGGAGGCAGAAGAAGTCAAGGGTAGCCTAGGGTTAGGGTTAGGCTTAGGGTTAGGCTTAGGGTACGGCTTAGGGTATGGTTTCGGGGAGGGCTTCGGCTACGGCGTAGGGTATGGGTTAGGGTTAGGGTTAGGGTTAGTGTTAGGGTTTGGGCTCGGTTTAGGTTACGGGTTAGGATTAGGGTACGTGTTAGGGTTAGGGTAGGGGTTATGGTTAGGTTACGCTTTAGGGTTAGGGTAGTTATTAAACCTATCTCACTCTCTAGATACTCCTTAGCACGTAAAGGAATATTATTTGGGGGTCCAGCCATGGAGAAGAGTTTAGACACTAAGATAATATAAGGAACACACACATTATAAAGAAATCACATTAGGATTCTCTTTTTAAGCTGTTCCTTAAAACACTAGTGCTTAGGAAATCTATTGGAGGCAGAAGAAGTCAAGGGTAGCCTAGGGTTAGGGTTAGGCTTAGGGTTAGGCTTAGGGTACGGCTTAGGGCATGGTTTCGGGGAGGGCTTCGGGTACGGCGTAGGGTATGGGTTAGCGTTAGGGTTAGGGTTAGTGTTAGGGTTAGGGCTCGGTTTAGGGTACGGGTTAGGATTAGGGTACGTGTTAGGGTTAGGGTAGGGGTTAGGGTTAGGTTACGCTTTAGGGTTAGGGTAGTTATTAAACCTATCCCACTCTCTAGATACCCCTTAGCACGTAAAGGAATATTATTTGGGGGCCCAGCCATGGAGAAGAGTTTAGACACTAGGATAAGATAAGGAACACACCCATTATAAAGAAATCACATTAGGATTCTCTTTTTAAGCTGTTCCTTAAAACACTAGTGCTTAGGAAATCTATTGGAGGCAGAAGCAGTCAAGGGTAGCCTAGGGTTAGGGTTAGGCTTAGGGTTAGGCTTAGGGTACGGCTTAGGGTACGGGTTTGGGGAGGGCTTCGGGTACGGCGTACGGTATGGGTTAGGGTTAGGGTTAGGGTTAGTGTTAGGGTTAGGGCTCGGTTTAGGGTACGGGTTAGGATTAGGGTACGTGTTAGGGTTAGGGTAGGGGTTAGGGTTAGGTTACTCTTTAGGGTTAGGGTAGTTATTAAACCTATCCCACTCTCTAGATACCCCTTAGCACGTAAAGGAATATTATTTGGGGGTCAAGCCATGGAGAAGAGTTTAGACACTAAGATAATATAAGGAACACACACATTATAAAGAAATCACATTAGGATTCTCTTTTTAAGCTGTTCCTTAAAACACTAGTGCTTAGGAAATCTATTGGAGGCAGAAGAAGTCAAGGGTAGCCTAGGGTTAGGGTTAGGCTTAGGGTTAGGCTTAGGGTACGGCTTAGGGTATGGTTTCGGGGAGGGCTTCGGCTACGGCGTAGGGTATGGGTTAGGGTTAGGGTTAGGGTTAGTGTTAGGGTTAGGGCTCGGTTTAGGGTACGGGTTAGTATTAGGGTACGTGTTAGGGTTAGGGTAGGGGTTAGGGTTAGGTTACGCTTTAGGGTTAGGGTAGTTATTAAACCTATCCCACTCTCTAGATACCCCTTAGCACGTAAAGGAATATTATTTGGGGGTCCAGCCATGGAGAAGAGTTTAGACACTAAGATAATATAAGGAACACACACATTATAAAGAAATCACATTAGGATTCTCTTTTTAAGCTGTTCCTTAAAACACTAGTGCTTAGGAAATCTATTGGAGGCAGAAGAAGTCAAGGGTAGCCTAGGGTTAGGGTTAGGCTTAGGGTTAGGCTTAGGGTACCGCTTAGGGTACGGGTTCGGGGAGGGCTTCGGGTACGGCGTAGGGTATGGGTTAGGGTTAGGGTTAGGGTTAGTGTTAGGGTTAGGGCTCGGTTTAGGGTACGGGTTAGTATTAGGGTACGTGTTAGGGTTAGGGTAGGGGTTAGGGTTAGGTTACGCTTTAGGGTTAGGGTAGTTATTAAACCTATCCCACTCTCTAGATACCCCTTAGCACGTAAAGGAATATTATTTGGGGGTCCAGCCATGGAGAAGAGTTTAGACACTAAGATAATATAAGGAACACACACATTATAAAGAAATCACATTAGGATTCTCTTTTTAAGCTGTTCCTTAAAACACTAGTGCTTAGGAAATCTATTGGAGGCAGAAGAAGTCAAGGGTAGCCTAGGGTTAGGGTTAGGCTTAGGGTACCGCTTAGGGTACGGGTTCGGGGAGGGCTTCGGGTACGGCGTAGGGTATGGGTTAGGGTTAGGGTTAGTGTTAGGGTTAGGGCTCGGTTTAGGGTACGGGTTAGGATTAGGGTACGTGTTAGGGTTAGGGTAGGGGGTTGGGTTAGGGTACGTGTTACTGTTAGGGTAGTTATTAAACCTATCCCACTCTCTAGATACCCCTTAGCACGTAAAGGAATATTATTTGGGGGTCCAGCCATGGAGAAGAGTTTAGACACTAGGATAAGATAAGGAACACACCCATTATAAAGAAATCACATTAGGATTCTCTTTTTAAGCTGTTCCTTAAAACACTAGTGCTTAGGAAATCTATTGGAGGCAGAAGCAGTCAAGGGTAGCCTAGGGTTAGGGTTAGGCTTAGGGTTAGGCTTAGGGTACGGCTTAGGGTATGGGTTCGGGGAGGGCTTCGGGTACGGCGTAGGGTATGGGTTAGGGTTAGGGTTAGGGTTAGTGTTAGGGTTAGGGCTCGGTTTAGGGTACGGGTTAGGATTAGGGTACGTGTTAGGGTTAGGGTAGGGGTTAGGGTTAGGGTACGCGTTACGGTTAGGATAGTGATTAAACCTATCTCACTCTCTAGATACCCCTTAGCACGTAAAGGAATATTATTTGGGGGTCCAGCCATGGAGAAGAGTTTAGACCCTAAGATAATATAAGGAACACACACATTATAAAGAAATCACATTAGGATTCTGTTTTTAAGATGTTCCTTAAAACACTAGTGCTTAGGAAATCTATTGGAGGCAGAAGCAGTCAAGGGTAGCCTAGGGTTAGGGTTAGGCTTAGGTTTAGGCTTAGGGTACGGCTCAGGGTACGTGTTCGGGGAGGGCTTCGGGTACGGCGTAGGGTATGGGTTAGGGTTAGGGTTAGGGTTAGTGTTAGTGTTAGGGCTCGGTTTAGGGTACGGGTTAGGATTAGGGTACGTGTTAGGGTTAGGGTAGGGGTTAGGGTTAGTTTACGCGTTAGGGTTAGGGTAGTTATTAAACCTATCCCACTCTCTAGATACCCCTTAGCACGTAAAGGAATATTATTTGGGGGTCCAGCCATGGAGAAGAGTTTAGACACTAAGATAATATAAGGAACCCACACATTATAAAGAAATCACATTAGGATTCTCTTTTTAAGCTGTTCCTTAAAACACTAGTGCTTAGGAAATCTGTTGGAGGCAGAAGCAGTCAAGGGTAGCCTAGGGTTAGGGTTAGTCTTAGGGTTAAGCTTAGGGTACGGCTTAGAGTACGGGTTCGGGGAGGGCTTCGGGTACGGCGTAGCGTATGGGTTAGGATTAGGGTTAGTGTTAGGGTTAGGGCTCGGTTTAGGGTACGGGTTAGGATTAGGGTACATGTTAGGGTTAGGGTAGGGTTTAGCGTTAGGGTACGCGTTAGGGTTAGGGTAGTTATTAAACCTATCCCACTCTCTAGTAACCCCTTACCACGTAAAGGAATATTATTTGGGGGTCCAGCCATGGAGAAGAGTTTAGACACTAGGATAAGATAAGGAACACACCCATTATAAAGAAATCACATTAGGATTCTCTTTTTAAGCTGTTCCTTAAAACACTAGTGCTTAGGAAATCTATTGGAGGCAGAAGCAGTCAAGGGCAGCCTAGGGTTAGGGTTAGGCTTAGGGTTAGCCTTAGGGTACGGCTTAGGGTACGGGTTTGGGGAGGGCTTCGGGTACGGCGTAGGGTATGGGTTAGGGTTAGGGTTAGGGTTAGTGTTAGGGTTAGGGCTCGGTTTAGGGTACGGGTTAGGATTAGGGTACGCGTTAGGGTTAGGGTAGGGGTTAGGGTTAGGGTACGTGTTACGGTTAGGGTAGTTATTAAACCTATGCCACTCTCTATATACCCCTTAGCACGTAACGGAATATTATTTGGGGGTCCAGCCATGGAGAAGAGTTTAGACACTAGGATAAGATAAGGAACACACCCATTATAAAGAAATCACATTACGATGCTCTTTTTAAGCTGTTCCTTAAAACACTAGTGCTTAGGAAATCTATTGGAGGCAGAAGAAGTCAAGGGTAGGCTAGGGTTAGGGTTAGGCTTAGGGTTAGGCTTAGGGTACGGCTTAGGGTATGGTTTCGGGGAGGGCTTCGGCTACGGCGTAGGGTATGGGTTAGGGTTAGGGTTAGGGTTAGTGTTAGGGTTAGGGCTCGGTTTAGGGTACGGGTTAGGATTAGGGTACGTGTTAGGGTTAGGGTAGGGGTTAGGGTTAGGTTACGCTTTAGGGTTAGGGTAGTTATTAAACCTATCCCACTCTCTAGATACCCCTTAGCACGTAAAGGGATATTATTTGGGGGTCCAGCCATGGAGAAGAGCTTAGACACTAAGATAATATAAGGAACACACACATTATAAAGAAATCACATTAGGATTCTCTTTTTAAGCTGTTCCTTAAAACACTAGTGCTTAGGAAATCTATTGGAGGCAGAAGAAGTCAAGGGTAGCCTAGGGTTAGGGTTAGGCTTAGGGTTAGGCTTAGGGTACGGCTTAGGGTATGGTTTCGGGGAGGGCTTCGGCTACGGCGTAGGGTATGGGTTAGGGTTAGGGTTAGGGTTAGTGTTAGGGTTTGGGCTCGGTTTAGGTTACGGGTTAGGATTAGGGTACGTGTTAGAGTTAGGGTAGGGGTTATGGTTAGGTTACGCTTTAGGGTTAGGGTAGTTATTAAACCTATCCCACTCTCTAGATACTCCTTAGCACGTAAAGGAATATTATTTGGGGGTCCAGCCATGGAGAAGAGTTTAGACACTAAGATAATATAAGGAACACACACATTATAAAGAAATCACATTAGGATTCTCTTTTTAAGCTGTTCCTTAAAACACTAGTGCTTAGGAAATCTATTGGAGGCAGAAGAAGTCAAGGGTAGCCTAGGGTTAGGGTTAGGCTTAGGGTTAGGCTTAGGGTACGGCTTAGGGTATGCTTTCGGGGAGGGCTTCGGGTACGGCGTAGGGTATGGGTTAGGGTTAGGGTTAGGGTTAGTGTTAGGGTTAGGGCTCGGTTTAGGGTACGGGTTAGGATTAGGGTACGTGTTAGGGTTAGGGTAGGGGTTAGGGTTAGGTTACGCTTTAGGGTTAGGGTAGTTATTAAACCTATCCCACTCTCTAGATACCCCTTAGCACGTAAAGGAATATTATTTGGGGGCCCAGCCATGGAGAAGAGTTTAGACACTAGGATAAGATAAGGAACACACCCATTATAAAGAAATCACATTAGGATTCTCTTTTTAAGCTGTTCCTTAAAACACTAGTGCTTAGGAAATCTATTGGAGGCAGAAGCAGTCAAGGGTAGCCTAGGGTTAGGGTTAGGCTTAGGGTTAGGCTTAGGGTACCGCTTAGGGTACGGGTTCGGGGAGGGCTTCGGGTACGGCGTAGGGTATGGGTTAGGGTTAGGGTTAGGGTTAGTGTTAGGGTTAGGGCTCGGTTTAGGGTACGGGTTAGGATTTGGGTACGTGTTAGGGTTAGGGTAGGGGGTTGGGTTAGGGTACGTGTTACTGTTAGGGTAGTTATTAAACCTATCCCACTCTCTAGATACCCCTTAGCACGTAAAGGAATATTATTTGGGGGTCCAGCCATGGAGAAGAGTTTAGACACTAGGATAAGATAAGGAACACACCCATTATAAAGAAATCACATTAGGATTCTCTTTTTAAGCTGTTCCTTAAAACACTAGTGCTTAGGAAATCTATTGGAGGCAGAAGCAGTCAAGGGTAGCCTAGGGTTAGGGTTAGGCTTAGGGTTAGGCTTAGGGTACGGCTTAGGGTATGGGTTCGGGGAGGGCTTCGGGTACGGCGTAGGGTATGGGTTAGGGTTAGGGTTAGGGTTAGTGTTAGGGTTAGGGCTCGGTTTAGGGTACGGGTTAGGATTAGGGTACGTGTTAGGGTTAGGGTAGGGGTTAGGGTTAGGGTACGCGTTACGGTTAGGATAGTGATTAAACCTATCTCACTCTCTAGATACCCCTTAGCACGTAAAGGAATATTATTTGGGGGTCCAGCCATGGAGAAGAGTTTAGACACTAAGATAATATAAGGAACACACACATTATAAAGAAATCACATTAGGATTCTCTTTTTAAGATGTTCCTTAAAACACTAGTGCTTAGGAAATCTATTGGAGGCAGAAGCAGTCAAGGGTAGCCTAGGGTTAGGGTTAGGCTTAGGTTTAGGCTTAGGGTACGGCTCAGGGTACGTGTTCGGGGAGGGCTTCGGGTACGGCGTAGGGTATGGGTTAGGGTTAGGGTTAGGGTTAGTGTTAGTGTTAGGGCTCGGTTTAGGGTACGGGTTAGGATTAGGGTACGTGTTAGGGTTAGGGTAGGGGTTAGGGTTAGTTTACGCGTTAGGGTTAGGGTAGTTATTAAACCTATCCCACTCTCTAGATACCCCTTAGCACGTAAAGGAATATTATTTGGGGGTCCAGCCATGGAGAAGAGTTTAGACACTAAGATAATATAAGGAACCCACACATTATAAAGAAATCACATTAGGATTCTCTTTTTAAGCTGTTCCTTAAAACACTAGTGCTTAGGAAATCTGTTGGAGGCAGAAGCAGTCAAGGGTAGCCTAGGGTTAGGGTTAGTCTTAGGGTTAAGCTTAGGGTACGGCTTAGAGTACGGGTTCGGGGAGGGCTTCGGGTACGGCGTAGCGTATGGGTTAGGGTTAGGGTTAGTGTTAGGGTTAGGGCTCGGTTTAGGGTACGGGTTAGGATTAGGGTACATGTTAGGGTTAGGGTAGGGTTTAGCGTTAGGGTACGCGTTAGGGTTAGGGTAGTTATTAAACCTATCCCACTCTCTAGTAACCCCTTACCACGTAAAGGAATATTATTTGGGGGTCCAGCCATGGAGAAGAGTTTAGACACTAGGATAAGATAAGGAACACACCCATTATAAAGAAATCACATTAGGATTCTCTTTTTAAGCTGTTCCTTAAAACACTAGTGCTTAGGAAATCTATTGGAGGCAGAAGCAGTCAAGGGTAGCCTAGGGTTAGGGTTAGGCTTAGGGTTAGCCTTAGGGTACGGCTTAGGGTACGGGTTTGGGGAGGGCTTCGGGTACGGCGTAGGGTATGGGTTAGGGTTAGGGTTAGGGTTAGTGTTAGGGTTAGGGCTCGGTTTAGGTTACGGGTTAGGATTAGGGTACGCGTTAGGGTTAGGGTAGGGGTTAGGGTTAGGGTACGTGTTACGGTTAGGGTAGTTATTAAACCTATGCCACTCTCTATATACCCCTTAGCACGTAACGGAATATTATTTGGGGGTCCAGCCATGGAGAAGAGTTTAGACACTAGGATAAGATAAGGAACACACCCATTATAAAGAAATCACATTACGATGCTCTTTTTAAGCTGTTCCTTAAAACACTAGTGCTTAGGAAATCTATTGGAGGCAGAAGAAGTCAAGGGTAGGCTAGGGTTAGGGTTAGGCTTAGGGTTAGGCTTAGGGTACGGCTTAGGGTATGGTTTCGGGGAGGGCTTCGGCTACGGCGTAGGGTATGGGTTAGGGTTAGGGTTAGGGTTAGTGTTAGGGTTAGGGCTCGGTTTAGGGTACGGGTTAGGATTAGGGTACGTGTTAGGGTTAGGGTAGGGGTTAGGGTTAGGTTACGCTTTAGGGTTAGGGTAGTTATTAAACCTATCCCACTCTCTAGATACCCCTTAGCACGTAAAGGGATATTATTTGGGGGTCCAGCCATGGAGAAGAGCTTAGACACTAAGATAATATAAGGAACACACACATTATAAAGAAATCACATTAGGATTCTCTTTTTAAGCTGTTCCTTAAAACACTAGTGCTTAGGAAATCTATTGGAGGCAGAAGAAGTCAAGGGTAGCCTAGGGTTAGGGTTAGGCTTAGGGTTAGGCTTAGGGTACGGCTTAGGGTATGGTTTCGGGGAGGGCTTCGGCTACGGCGTAGGGTATGGGTTAGGGTTAGGGTTAGGGTTAGTGTTAGGGTTTGGGCTCGGTTTAGGTTACGGGTTAGGATTAGGGTACGTGTTAGGGTTAGGGTAGGGGTTATGGTTAGGTTACGCTTTAGGGTTAGGGTAGTTATTAAACCTATCCCACTCTCTAGATACTCCTTAGCACGTAAAGGAATATTATTTGGGGGTCCAGCCATGGAGAAGAGTTTAGACACTAAGATAATATAAGGAACACACACATTATAAAGAAATCACATTAGGATTCTCTTTTTAAGCTGTTCCTTAAAACACTAGTGCTTAGGAAATCTATTGGAGGCAGAAGCAGTCAAGGGTAGCCTAGGGTTAGGGTTAGGCTTAGGGTTAGGCTTAGGGTACGGCTTAGGGTACGGGTTTGGGGAGGGCTTCGGGTACGGCGTACGGTATGGGTTAGGGTTAGGGTTAGGGTTAGTGTTAGGGTTAGGGCTCGGTTTAGGGTACGGGTTAGGATTAGGGTACGTGTTAGGGTTAGGGTAGGGGTTAGGGTTAGGTTACTCTTTAGGGTTAGGGTAGTTATTAAACCTAAACCACTCTCTAGATACCCCTTAGCACGTAAAGGAATATTATTTGGGGGTCAAGCCATGGAGAAGAGTTTAGACACTAAGATAATATAAGGAACACACACATTATAAAGAAATCACATTAGGATTCTCTTTTTAAGCTGTTCCTTAAAACACTAGTGCTTAGGAAATCTATTGGAGGCAGAAGAAGTCAAGGGTAGCCTAGGGTTAGGGTTAGGCTTAGGGTTAGGCTTAGGGTACGGCTTAGGGTATGGTTTCGGGGAGGGCTTCGGCTACGGCGTAGGGTATGGGTTAGGGTTAGGGTTAGGGTTAGTGTTAGGGTTAGGGCTCGGTTTAGGGTACGGGTTAGTATTAGGGTACGTGTTAGGGTTAGGGTAGGGGTTAGGGTTAGGTTACGCTTTAGGGTTAGGGTAGTTATTAAACCTATCCCACTCTCTAGATACCCCTTAGCACGTAAAGGAATATTATTTGGGGGTCCAGCCATGGAGAAGAGTTTAGACACTAAGATAATATAAGGAACACACACATTATAAAGAAATCACATTAGGATTCTCTTTTTAAGCTGTTCCTTAAAACACTAGTGCTTAGGAAATCTATTGGAGGCAGAAGAAGTCAAGGGTAGCCTAGGGTTAGGGTTAGGCTTAGGGTTAGGCTTACGGTACGGCTTAGGGTATGGTTTCGGGGAGGGCTTCGGGTACGGCGTAGGGTATGGGTTAGGGTTAGGGTTAGGGTTAGTGTTAGGGTTAGGGCTCGGTTTAGGGTACGGGTTAGGATTAGGGTACGTGTTAGGGTTAGGGTAGGGGTTAGGGTTAGGGTACGTGTTACGGTTAGGGTAGTTATTAAACCTATCCCACTCTCTAGATACCCCTTAGCACGTAAAGGAATATTATTTGGGGGTCCAGCCATGGAGAAGAGTTTAGACACTAGGATAAGATAAGGAACACACCCATTATAAAGAAATCACATTAGGATTCTCTTTTTAAGCTGTTCCTTAAAACACTAGTGCTTAGGAAATCTATTGGAGGCAGAAGCAGTCAAGGGTAGCCTAGGGTTAGGGTTAGGCTTAGGGTTAGGCTTAGGGTACCGCTTAGGGTACGGGTTCGGGGAGGGCTTCGGGTACGGCGTAGGGTATGGGTTAGGGTTAGGGTTAGGGTTAGTGTTAGGGTTAGGGCTCGGTTTAGGGTACGGGTTAGGATTAGGGTACGTGTTAGGGTTAGGGTAGGGGGTTGGGTTAGGGTACGTGTTACTGTTAGGGTAGTTATTAAACCTATCCCACTCTCTAGATACCCCTTAGCACGTAAAGGAATATTATTTGGGGGTCCAGCCATGGAGAAGAGTTTAGACACTAGGATAAGATAAGGAACACACCCATTATAAAGAAATCACATTAGGATTCTCTTTTTAAGCTGTTCCTTAAAACACTAGTGCTTAGGAAATCTATTGGAGGCAGAAGCAGTCAAGGGTAGCCTAGGGTTAGGGTTAGGCTTAGGTTTAGGCTTAGGGTACGGCTCAGGGTACGTGTTCGGGGAGGGCTTCGGGTACGGCGTAGGGTATGGGTTAGGGTTAGGGTTAGGGTTAGTGTTAGTGTTAGGGCTCGGTTTAGGGTACGGGTTAGGATTAGGGTACGTGTTAGGGTTAGGGTAGGGGTTAGGGTTAGTTTACGCGTTAGGGTTAGGGTAGTTATTAAACCTATCCCACTCTCTAGATACCCCTTAGCACGTAAAGGAATATTATTTGGGGGTCCAGCCATGGAGAAGAGTTTAGACACTAAGATAATATAAGGAACCCACACATTATAAAGAAATCACATTAGGATTCTCTTTTTAAGCTGTTCCTTAAAACACTAGTGCTTAGGAAATCTGTTGGAGGCAGAAGCAGTCAAGGGTAGCCTAGGGTTAGGGTTAGTCTTAGGGTTAAGCTTAGGGTACGGCTTAGAGTACGGGTTCGGGGAGGGCTTCGGGTACGGCGTAGCGTATGGGTTAGGGTTAGGGTTAGTGTTAGGGTTAGGGCTCGGTTTAGGGTACGGGTTAGGATTAGGGTACATGTTAGGGTTAGGGTAGGGTTTAGCGTTAGGGTACGCGTTGGGGTTAGGGTAGTTATTAAACCTATCCCACTCTCTAGTAACCCCTTACCACGTAAAGGAATATTATTTGGGGGTCCAGCCATGGAGAAGAGTTTAGACACTAGGATAAGATAAGGAACACACCCATTATAAAGAAATCACATTAGGATTCTCTTTTTAAGCTGTTCCTTAAAACACTAGTGCTTAGGAAATCTATTGGAGGCAGAAGCAGTCAAGGGCAGCCTAGGGTTAGGGTTAGGCTTAGGGTTAGCCTTAGGGTACGGCTTAGGGTACGGGTTTGGGGAGGGCTTCGGGTACGGCGTAGGGTATGGGTTAGGGTTAGGGTTAGGGTTAGTGTTAGGGTTAGGGCTCGGTTTAGGGTACGGGTTAGGATTAGGGTACGCGTTAGGGTTAGGGTAGGGGTTAGGGTTAGGGTACGTGTTACGGTTAGGGTAGTTATTAAACCTATGCCACTCTCTATATACCCCTTAGCACGTAACGGAATATTATTTGGGGGTCCAGCCATGGAGAAGAGTTTAGACACTAGGATAAGATAAGGAACACACCCATTATAAAGAAATCACATTACGATGCTCTTTTTAAGCTGTTCCTTAAAACACTAGTGCTTAGGAAATCTATTGGAGGCAGAAGAAGTCAAGGGTAGGCTAGGGTTAGGGTTAGGCTTAGGGTTAGGCTTAGGGTACGGCTTAGGGTATGGTTTCGGGGAGGGCTTCGGCTACGGCGTAGGGTATGGGTTAGGGTTAGGGTTAGGGTTAGTGTTAGGGTTAGGGCTCGGTTTAGGGTACGGGTTAGGATTAGGGTACGTGTTAGGGTTAGGGTAGGGGTTAGGGTTAGGTTACGCTTTAGGGTTAGGGTAGTTATTAAACCTATCCCACTCTCTAGATACCCCTTAGCACGTAAAGGGATATTATTTGGGGGTCCAGCCATGGAGAAGAGCTTAGACACTAAGATAATATAAGGAACACACACATTATAAAGAAATCACATTAGGATTCTCTTTTTAAGCTGTTCCTTAAAACACTAGTGCTTAGGAAATCTATTGGAGGCAGAAGAAGTCAAGGGTAGCCTAGGGTTAGGGTTAGGCTTAGGGTTAGGCTTAGGGTACGGCTTAGGGTATGGTTTCGGGGAGGGCTTCGGCTACGGCGTAGGGTATGGGTTAGGGTTAGGGTTAGGGTTAGTGTTAGGGTTTGGGCTCGGTTTAGGTTACGGGTTAGGATTAGGGTACGTGTTAGGGTTAGGGTAGGGGTTATGGTTAGGTTACGCTTTAGGGTTAGGGTAGTTATTAAACCTATCCCACTCTCTAGATACTCCTTAGCACGTAAAGGAATATTATTTGGGGGTCCAGCCATGGAGAAGAGTTTAGACACTAAGATAATATAAGGAACACACACATTATAAAGAAATCACATTAGGATTCTCTTTTTAAGCTGTTCCTTAAAACACTAGTGCTTAGGAAATCTATTGGAGGCAGAAGAAGTCAAGGGTAGCCTAGGGTTAGGGTTAGGCTTAGGGTTAGGCTTAGGGTACGGCTTAGGGTATGGTTTCGGGGAGGGCTTCGGGTACGGCGTAGGGTATGGGTTAGGGTTAGGGTTAGGGTTAGTGTTAGGGTTAGGGCTCGGTTTAGGGTACGGGTTAGGATTAGGGTACGTGTTAGGGTTAGGGTAGGGGTTAGGGTTAGGTTACGCTTTAGGGTTAGGGTAGTTATTAAACCTATCCCACTCTCTAGATACCCCTTAGCACGTAAAGGAATATTATTTGGGGGCCCAGCCATGGAGAAGAGTTTAGACACTAGGATAAGATAAGGAACACACCCATTATAAAGAAATCACATTAGGATTCTCTTTTTAAGCTGTTCCTTAAAACACTAGTGCTTAGGAAATCTATTGGAGGCAGAAGCAGTCAAGGGTAGCCTAGGGTTAGGGTTAGGCTTAGGGTTAGGCTTAGGGTACGGCTTAGGGTATGGGTTCGGGGAGGGCTTCGGGTACGGCGTAGGGTATGGGTTAGGGTTAGGGTTAGTGTTAGGGTTAGGGCTCGGTTTAGGGTACGGGTTAGGATTAGGGTACGTGTTAGGGTTAGGGTAGGGGTTAGGGTTAGGGTACGCGTTACGGTTAGGATAGTGATTAAACCTATCTCACTCTCTAGATACCCCTTAGCACGTAAAGGAATATTATTTGGGGGTCCAGCCATGGAGAAGAGTTTAGACACTAAGATAATATAAGGAACACACACATTATAAAGAAATCACATTAGGATTCTCTTTTTAAGATGTTCCTTAAAACACTAGTGCTTAGGAAATCTATTGGAGGCAGAAGCAGTCAAGGGTAGCCTAGGGTTAGGGTTAGGCTTAGGTTTAGGCTTAGGGTACGGCTCAGGGTACGTGTTCGGGGAGGGCTTCGGGTACGGCGTAGGGTATGGGTTAGGGTTAGGGTTAGGGTTAGTGTTAGTGTTAGGGCTCGGTTTAGGGTACGGGTTAGGATTAGGGTACGTGTTAGGGTTAGGGTAGGGGTTAGGGTTAGTTTACGCGTTAGGGTTAGGGTAGTTATTAAACCTATCCCACTCTCTAGATACCCCTTAGCACGTAAAGGAATATTATTTGGGGGTCCAGCCATGGAGAAGAGTTTAGACACTAAGATAATATAAGGAACCCACACATTATAAAGAAATCACATTAGGATTCTCTTTTTAAGCTGTTCCTTAAAACACTAGTGCTTAGGAAATCTGTTGGAGGCAGAAGCAGTCAAGGGTAGCCTAGGGTTAGGGTTAGTCTTAGGGTTAAGCTTAGGGTACGGCTTAGAGTACGGGTTCGGGGAGGGCTTCGGGTACGGCGTAGCGTATGGGTTAGGGTTAGGGTTAGTGTTAGGGTTAGGGCTCGGTTTAGGGTACGGGTTAGGATTAGGGTACATGTTAGGGTTAGGGTAGGGTTTAGCGTTAGGGTACGCGTTAGGGTTAGGGTAGTTATTAAACCTATCCCACTCTCTAGTAACCCCTTACCACGTAAAGGAATATTATTTGGGGGTCCAGCCATGGAGAAGAGTTTAGACACTAGGATAAGATAAGGAACACACCCATTATAAAGAAATCACATTAGGATTCTCTTTTTAAGCTGTTCCTTAAAACACTAGTGCTTAGGAAATCTATTGGAGGCAGAAGCAGTCAAGGGTAGCCTAGGGTTAGGGTTAGGCTTAGGGTTAGCCTTAGGGTACGGCTTAGGGTACGGGTTTGGGGAGGGCTTCGGGTACGGCGTAGGGTATGGGTTAGGGTTAGGGTTAGGGTTAGTGTTAGGGTTAGGGCTCGGTTTAGGGTACGGGTTAGGATTAGGGTACGCGTTAGGGTTAGGGTAGGGGTTAGGGTTAGGGTACGTGTTACGGTTAGGGTAGTTATTAAACCTATGCCACTCTCTATATACCCCTTAGCACGTAACGGAATATTATTTGGGGGTCCAGCCATGGAGAAGAGTTTAGACACTAGGATAAGATAAGGAACACACCCATTATAAAGAAATCACATTACGATGCTCTTTTTAAGCTGTTCCTTAAAACACTAGTGCTTAGGAAATCTATTGGAGGCAGAAGAAGTCAAGGGTAGGCTAGGGTTAGGGTTAGGCTTAGGGTTAGGCTTAGGGTACGGCTTAGGGTATGGTTTCGGGGAGGGCTTCGGCTACGGCGTAGGGTATGGGTTAGGGTTAGGGTTAGGGTTAGTGTTAGGGTTAGGGCTCGGTTTAGGGTACGGGTTAGGATTAGGGTACGTGTTAGGGTTAGGGTAGGGGTTAGGGTTAGGTTACGCTTTAGGGTTAGGGTAGTTATTAAACCTATCCCACTCTCTAGATACCCCTTAGCACGTAAAGGGATATTATTTGGGGGTCCAGCCATGGAGAAGAGCTTAGACACTAAGATAATATAAGGAACACACACATTATAAAGAAATCACATTAGGATTCTCTTTTTAAGCTGTTCCTTAAAACACTAGTGCTTAGGAAATCTATTGGAGGCAGAAGAAGTCAAGGGTAGCCTAGGGTTAGGGTTAGGCTTAGGGTTAGGCTTAGGGTACGGCTTAGGGTATGGTTTCGGGGAGGGCTTCGGCTACGGCGTAGGGTATGGGTTAGGGTTAGGGTTAGGGTTAGTGTTAGGGTTTGGGCTCGGTTTAGGTTACGGGTTAGGATTAGGGTACGTGTTAGGGTTAGGGTAGGGGTTATGGTTAGGTTACGCTTTAGGGTTAGGGTAGTTATTAAACCTATCCCACTCTCTAGATACTCCTTAGCACGTAAAGGAATATTATTTGGGGGTCCAGCCATGGAGAAGAGTTTAGACACTAAGATAATATAAGGAACACACACATTATAAAGAAATCACATTAGGATTCTCTTTTTAAGCTGTTCCTTAAAACACTAGTGCTTAGGAAATCTATTGGAGGCAGAAGAAGTCAAGGGTAGCCTAGGGTTAGGGTTAGGCTTAGGGTTAGGCTTAGGGTACGGCTTAGGGTATGGTTTCGGGGAGGGCTTCGGGTACGGCGCAGGGTATGGGTTAGGGTTAGGGTTAGGGTTAGTGTTAGGGTTAGGGCTCGGTTTAGGGTACGGGTTAGGATTAGGGTACGTGTTAGGGTTAGGGTAGGGGTTAGGGTTAGGTTACGCTTTAGGGTTAGGGTAGTTATTAAACCTATCCCACTCTCTAGATACCCCTTAGCACGTAAAGGAATATTATTTGGGGGCCCAGCCATGGAGAAGAGTTTAGACACTAGGATAAGATAAGGAACACACCCATTATAAAGAAATCACATTAGGATTCTCTTTTTAAGCTGTTCCTTAAAACACTAGTGCTTAGGAAATCTATTGGAGGCAGAAGCAGTCAAGGGTAGCCTAGGGTTAGGGTTAGGCTTAGGGTTAGGCTTAGGGTACGGCTTAGGGTACGGGTTTGGGGAGGGCTTCGGGTACGGCGTACGGTATGGGTTAGGGTTAGGGTTAGGGTTAGTGTTAGGGTTAGGGCTCGGTTTAGGGTACGGGTTAGGATTAGGGTACGTGTTAGGGTTAGGGTAGGGGTTAGGGTTAGGTTACTCTTTAGGGTTAGGGTAGTTATTAAACCTATCCAACTCTCTAGATACCCCTTAGCACGTAAAGGAATATTATTTGGGGGTCAAGCCATGGAGAAGAGTTTAGACACTAAGATAATATAAGGAACACACACATTATAAAGAAATCACATTAGGATTCTCTTTTTAAGCTGTTCCTTAAAACACTAGTGCTTAGGAAATCTATTGGAGGCAGAAGAAGTCAAGGGTAGCCTAGGGTTAGGGTTAGGCTTAGGGTTAGGCTTAGGGTACGGCTTAGGGTATGGTTTCGGGGAGGGCTTCGGCTACGGCGTAGGGTATGGGTTAGGGTTAGGGTTAGGGTTAGTGTTAGGGTTAGGGCTCGGTTTAGGGTACGGGTTAGTATTAGGGTACGTGTTAGGGTTAGGGTAGGGGTTAGGGTTAGGTTACGCTTTAGGGTTAGGGTAGTTATTAAACCTATCCCACTCTCTAGATACCCCTTAGCACGTAAAGGAATATTATTTGGGGGTCCAGCCATGGAGAAGAGTTTAGACACTAAGATAATATAAGGAACACACACATTATAAAGAAATCACATTAGGATTCTCTTTTTAAGCTGTTCCTTAAAACACTAGTGCTTAGGAAATCTATTGGAGGCAGAAGAAGTCAAGGGTAGCCTAGGGTTAGGGTTAGGCTTAGGGTTAGGCTTACGGTACGGCTTAGGGTATGGTTTCGGGGAGGGCTTCGGGTACGGCGTAGGGTATGGGTTAGGGTTAGGGTTAGGGTTAGTGTTAGGGTTAGGGCTCGGTTTAGGGTACGGGTTAGGATTAGGGTACGTGTTAGGGTTAGGGTAGGGGTTAGGGTTAGGGTACGTGTTACGGTTAGGGTAGTTATTAAACCTATCCCACTCTCTAGATACCCCTTAGCACGTAAAGGAATATTATTTGGGGGTCCAGCCATGGAGAAGAGTTTAGACACTAGGATAAGATAAGGAACACACCCATTATAAAGAAATCACATTAGGATTCTCTTTTTAAGCTGTTCCTTAAAACACTAGTGCTTAGGAAATCTATTGGAGGCAGAAGCAGTCAAGGGTAGCCTAGGGTTAGGGTTAGGCTTAGGGTTAGGCTTAGGGTACCGCTTAGGGTACGGGTTCGGGGAGGGCTTCGGGTACGGCGTAGGGTATGGGTTAGGGTTAGGGTTAGTGTTAGGGTTAGGGCTCGGTTTAGGGTACGGGTTAGGATTAGGGTACGTGTTAGGGTTAGGGTAGGGGGTTGGGTTAGGGTACGTGTTACTGTTAGGGTAGTTATTAAACCTATCCCACTCTCTAGATACCCCTTAGCACGTAAAGGAATATTATTTGGGGGTCCAGCCATGGAGAAGAGTTTAGACACTAGGATAAGATAAGGAACACACCCATTATAAAGAAATCACATTAGGATTCTCTTTTTAAGCTGTTCCTTAAAACACTAGTGCTTAGGAAATCTATTGGAGGCAGAAGCAGTCAAGGGTAGCCTAGGGTTAGGGTTAGGCTTAGGGTTAGGCTTAGGGTACGGCTTAGGGTATGGGTTCGGGGAGGGCTTCGGGTACGGCGTAGGGTATGGGTTAGGGTTAGGGTTAGGGTTAGTGTTAGGGTTAGGGCTCGGTTTAGGGTACGGGTTAGGATTAGGGTACGTGTTAGGGTTAGGGTAGGGGTTAGGGTTAGGGTACGCGTTACGGTTAGGATAGTGATTAAACCTATCTCACTCTCTAGATACCCCTTAGCACGTAAAGGAATATTATTTGGGGGTCCAGCCATGGAGAAGAGTTTAGACACTAAGATAATATAAGGAACACACACATTATAAAGAAATCACATTAGGATTCTCTTTTTAAGATGTTCCTTAAAACACTAGTGCTTAGGAAATCTATTGGAGGCAGAAGCAGTCAAGGGTAGCCTAGGGTTAGGGTTAGGCTTAGGTTTAGGCTTAGGGTACGGCTCAGGGTACGTGTTCGGGGAGGGCTTCGGGTACGGCGTAGGGTATGGGTTAGGGTTAGGGTTAGGGTTAGTGTTAGTGTTAGGGCTCGGTTTAGGGTACGGGTTAGGATTAGGGTACGTGTTAGGGTTAGGGTAGGGGTTAGGGTTAGTTTACGCGTTAGGGTTAGGGTAGTTATTAAACCTATCCCACTCTCTAGATACCCCTTAGCACGTAAAGGAATATTATTTGGGGGTCCAGCCATGGAGAAGAGTTTAGACACTAAGATAATATAAGGAACCCACACATTATAAAGAAATCACATTAGGATTCTCTTTTTAAGCTGTTCCTTAAAACACTAGTGCTTAGGAAATCTGTTGGAGGCAGAAGCAGTCAAGGGTAGCCTAGGGTTAGGGTTAGTCTTAGGGTTAAGCTTAGGGTACGGCTTAGAGTACGGGTTCGGGGAGGGCTTCGGGTACGGCGTAGCGTATGGGTTAGGGTTAGGGTTAGTGTTAGGGTTAGGGCTCGGTTTAGGGTACGGGTTAGGATTAGGGTACATGTTAGGGTTAGGGTAGGGTTTAGCGTTAGGGTACGCGTTAGGGTTAGGGTAGTTATTAAACCTATCCCACTCTCTAGTAACCCCTTACCACGTAAAGGAATATTATTTGGGGGTCCAGCCATGGAGAAGAGTTTAGACACTAGGATAAGATAAGGAACACACCCATTATAAAGAAATCACATTAGGATTCTCTTTTTAAGCTGTTCCTTAAAACACTAGTGCTTAGGAAATCTATTGGAGGCAGAAGCAGTCAAGGGTAGCCTAGGGTTAGGGTTAGGCTTAGGGTTAGCCTTAGGGTACGGCTTAGGGTACGGGTTTGGGGAGGGCTTCGGGTACGGCGTAGGGTATGGGTTAGGGTTAGGGTTAGGGTTAGTGTTAGGGTTAGGGCTCGGTTTAGGGTACGGGTTAGGATTAGGGTACGCGTTAGGGTTAGGGTAGGGGTTAGGGTTAGGGTACGTGTTACGGTTAGGGTAGTTATTAAACCTATGCCACTCTCTATATACCCCTTAGCACGTAACGGAATATTATTTGGGGGTCCAGCCATGGAGAAGAGTTTAGACACTAGGATAAGATAAGGAACACACCCATTATAAAGAAATCACATTACGATGCTCTTTTTAAGCTGTTCCTTAAAACACTAGTGCTTAGGAAATCTATTGGAGGCAGAAGAAGTCAAGGGTAGGCTAGGGTTAGGGTTAGGCTTAGGGTTAGGCTTAGGGTACGGCTTAGGGTATGGTTTCGGGGAGGGCTTCGGCTACGGCGTAGGGTATGGGTTAGGGTTAGGGTTAGGGTTAGTGTTAGGGTTAGGGCTCGGTTTAGGGTACGGGTTAGGATTAGGGTACGTGTTAGGGTTAGGGTAGGGGTTAGTGTTAGGTTACGCTTTAGGGTTAGGGTAGTTATTAAACCTATCCCACTCTCTAGATACTCCTTAGCACGTAAAGGAATATTATTTGGGGGTCCAGCCATGGAGAAGAGTTTAGACACTAAGATAATATAAGGAACACACACATTATAAAGAAATCACATTAGGATTCTCTTTTTAAGCTGTTCCTTAAAACACTAGTGCTTAGGAAATCTATTGGAGGCAGAAGAAGTCAAGGGTAGCCTAGGGTTAGGGTTAGGCTTAGGGTTAGGCTTAGGGTACGGCTTAGGGTATGGTTTCGGGGAGGGCTTCGGGTACGTCGTAGGGTATGTGTTAGGGTTAGGGTTAGGGTTAGTGTTAGGGTTAGGGCTCGGTTTAGGGTACGGGTTAGGATTAGGGTACGTGTTAGGGTTAGGGTAGGGGTTAGGGTTAGGTTACGCTTTAGGGTTAGGGTAGTTATTAAACCTATCCCACTCTCTAGATACCCCTTAGCACGTAAAGGAATATTATTTGGGGGTCCAGCCATGGAGAAGAGTTTAGACACTAAGATAATATAAGGAACACACACATTATAAAGAAATCACATTAGGATTCTCTTTTTAAGCTGTTCCTTAAAACACTAGTGCTTAGGAAATCTATTGGAGGCAGAAGCAGTCAAGGGTAGCCTAGGCTTAGGGTTAGGCTTAGGGTTAGGCTTAGGGTACGGCGTAGGTTATGGGTTAGGGTTAGGGTTAGGGTTAGTGTTAGGGTTAGGGCTCGGTTTAGGGTACGGGTTAGGATTAGGGTACGTGTTAGGGTTAGGGTAGGGGTTAGGGTTAGGGTACGTGTTACGGTTAGGGTAGTTATTAAACCTATCCCACTCTCTAGATACCCCTTAGCACGTAAAGGAATATTATTTGGGGGTCCAGCCATGGAGAAGAGTTTAGACACTAGGATAAGATAAGGAACACACCCATTATAAAGAAATCACATTAGGATTCTCTTTTTAAGCTGTTCCTTAAAACACTAGTGCTTAGGAAATCTATTGGAGGCAGAAGCAGTCAAGGGTAGCCTAGGGTTAGGGTTAGGCTTAGGGTTAGGCTTAGGGTACCGCTTAGGGTACGGGTTCGGGGAGGGCTTCGGGTACGGCGTAGGGTATGGGTTAGGGTTAGGGTTAGGGTTAGTGTTAGGGTTAGGGCTCGGTTTAGGGTACGGGTTAGGATTAGGGTACGTGTTAGGGTTAGGGTAGGGGGTTGGGTTAGGGTACGTGTTACTGTTAGGGTAGTTATTAAACCTATCCCACTCTCTAGATACCCCTTAGCACGTAAAGGAATATTATTTGGGGGTCCAGCCATGGAGAAGAGTTTAGACACTAGGATAAGATAAGGAACACACCCATTATAAGGAAATCACATTACGATGCTCTTTTTAAGCTGTTCCTTAAAACACTAGTGCTTAGGAAATCTCTTGGAGGCAGAAGAAGTCAAGGGTAGGCTAGGGTTAGGGTTAGGCTTAGGGTTAGGCTTAGGGTACGGCTTAGGGTATGGTTTCGGGGAGGGCTTCGGCTACGGCGTAGGGTATGGGTTAGGGTTAGGGTTAGGGTTAGTGTTAGGGTTAGGGCTCGGTTTAGGGTACGGGTTAGGATTAGGGTACGTGTTAGGGTTAGGGTAGGGGTTAGGGTTAGGTTACGCTTTAGGGTTAGGGTAGTTATTAAACCTATCCCACTCTCTAGATACCCCTTAGCACGTAAAGGAATATTATTTGGGGGTCCAGCCATGGAGAAGAGTTTAGACACTAAGATAATATAAGGAACACACACATTATAAAGAAATCACATTAGGATTCTCTTTTTAAGCTGTTCCTTAAAACACTAGTGCTTAGGAAATCTATTGGAGGCAGAAGAAGTCAAGGGTAGCCTAGGGTTAGGGTTAGGCTTAGGGTTAGGCTTAGGGTACGGCTTAGGGTATGGTTTCGGGGAGGGCTTCGGCTACGGCGTAGGGTATGGGTTAGGGTTAGGGTTAGGGTTAGTGTTAGGGTTAGGGCTCGGTTTAGGGTACGGGTTAGGATTAGGGTACGTGTTAGGGTTAGGGTAGGGGTTAGGGTTAGGTTACGCTTTAGGGTTAGGGTAGTTATTAAACCTATCCCACTCTCTAGATACCCCTTAGCACGTAAAGGAATATTATTTGGGGGTCCAGCCATGGAGAAGAGTTTAGACACTAGGATAAGATAAGGAACACACCCATTATAAAGAAATCACATTAGGATTCTCTTTTTAAGCTGTTCCTTAAAACACTAGTGCTTAGGAAATCTATTGGAGGCAGAAGCAGTCAAGGGTAGCCTAGGGTTAGGGTTAGGCTTAGGGTTAGGCTTAGGGTACCGCTTAGGGTACGGGTTCGGGGAGGGCTTCGGGTACGGCGTAGGGTATGGGTTAGGGATAGGGTTAGGGTTAGTGTTAGGGTTAGGGCTCGGTTTAGGGTACGGGTTAGTATTAGGGTACGTGTTAGGGTTAGGGTAGGGGTTAGGGTTAGGTTACGCTTTAGGGTTAGGGTAGTTATTAAACCTATCCCACTCTCTAGATACCCCTTAGCACGTAAAGGAATATTATTTGGGGGTCCAGCCATGGAGAAGAGTTTAGACACTAAGATAATATAAGGAACACACACATTATAAAGAAATCACATTAGGATTCTCTTTTTAAGCTGTTCCTTAAAACACTAGTGCTTAGGAAATCTATTGGAGGCAGAAGAAGTCAAGGGTAGCCTAGGGTTAGGGTTAGGCTTAGGGTTAGGCTTAGGGTACGGCTTAGGGTATGGTTTCGGGGAGGGCTTCGGGTACGGCGTAGGGTATGGGTTAGGGTTAGGGTTAGGGTTAGTGTTAGGGTTAGGGCTCGGTTTAGGGTACGGGTTAGGATTAGGGTACGTGTTAGGGTTAGGGTAGGGGTTAGGGTTAGGTTACGCTTTAGGGTTAGGGTAGTTATTAAACCTATCCCACTCTCTAGATACCCCTTAGCACGTAAAGGAATATTATTTGGGGGTCCAGCCATGGAGAAGAGTTTAGACACTAAGATAATATAAGGAACACACACATTATAAAGAAATCACATTAGGATTCTCTTTTTAAGCTGTTCCTTAAAACACTAGTGCTTAGGAAATCTATTGGAGGCAGAAGCAGTCAAGGGTAGCCTAGGCTTAGTGTTAGGCATAGGGTTAGGCTTAGGGTACGGCGTAGGTTATGGGTCAGGGTTAGGGTTAGGGTTAGTGTTAGGGTTAGGGCTCTTTTTAGGGTACGGGTTAGGATTAGGGTACGTGTTAGGGTTAGGGTAGGGTTTAGGGTTAGGGTACGTGTTACGGTTAGGGTAGTTATTAAACCTATCCCACTCTCTAGATACCCCTTAGCACGTAAAGGAATATTATTTGGGGGTCCAGCCATGGAGAAGAGTTTAGACACTAGGATAAGATAAGGAACACACCCATTATAAAGAAATCACATTAGGATTCTCTTTTTAAGCTGTTCCTTAAAACACTAGTGCTTAGGAAATCTATTGGAGGCAGAAGCAGTCAAGGGTAGCCTAGGGTTAGGGTTAGGCTTAGGGTTAGGCTTAGGGTACCGCTTAGGGTACGGGTTCGGGGAGGGCTTCGGGTACGGCGTAGGGTATGGGTTAGGGTTAGGGTTAGGGTTAGTGTTAGGGTTAGGGCTCGGTTTAGGGTACGGGTTAGGATTAGGGTACGTGTTAGGGTTAGGGTAGGGGGTTGGGTTAGGGTACGTGTTACTGTTAGGGTAGTTATTAAACCTATCCCACTCTCTAGATACCCCTTAGCACGTAAAGGAATATTATTTGGGGGTCCAGCCATGGAGAAGAGTTTAGACACTAGGATAAGATAAGGAACACACCCATTATAAAGAAATCACATTAGGATTCTCTTTTTAAGCTGTTCCTTAAAACACTAGTGCTTAGGAAATCTATTGGAGGCAGAAGCAGTCAAGGGTAGCCTAGGGTTAGGGTTAGGCTTAGGGTTAGGCTTAGGGTACGGCTTAGGGTATGGGTTCGGGGAGGGCTTCGGGTACGGCGTAGGGTATGTGTTAGGGTTAGGGTTAGGGTTAGTGTTAGGGTTAGGGCTCGGTTTAGGGTACGGGTTAGGATTAGGGTACGTGTTAGGGTTAGGGTAGGGGTTAGGGTTAGGGTACGCGTTACGGTTAGGATAGTGATTAAACGTATCCCACTCTCTAGATACCCCTTAGCACGTAAAGGAATATTATTTGGGGGTCCAGGCATGGAGAAGAGTTTAGACACTAAGATAATATAAGGAACACACACATTATAAAGAAATCACATTAGGATTCTCTTTTTAAGCTGTTCCTTAAAAGACTAGTGCTTAGGAAATCTATTGGAGCCAGAAGCAGTCAAGGGTAGCCTAGGGTTAGGGTTAGGCTTAGGGTTAGGCTTAGGGTACGGTTTAGGGTACGGGTTCGGGGAGGGCTTCGGGTACGGCGTAGGGTATGGGTTAGGGTTAGGGTTAGGGTTAGTGTTAGGGTTAGGGCTCGGTTTAGGGTACGGGTTAGGATTAGGGTACGTGTTAGGGTTAGGGTAGGGGTTAGGGTTAGGTTACGCTTTAGGGTTAGGGTAGTTATTAAACCTATCCCTCTCTCTAGATACCCCTTAGCACGTAAAGGAATATTATTTGGGGGTCCAGCCATGGAGAAGAGTTTAGACACTAAGATAATATAAGGAACACACACATTATAAAGAAATCACATTAGGATTCTCTTTTTAAGCTGTTCCTTAAAACACTAGTGCTTAGGAAATCTATTGGAGGCAGAAGCAGTCAAGGGTAGCCTAGGGTTAGGGTTAGGCTTAGGTTTAGGCTTAGGGTACGGCTCAGGGTACGTGTTCGGGGAGGGCTTCGGGTACGGCGTAGGGTATGGGTTAGGGTTAGGGTTAGGGTTAGTGTTAGTGTTAGGGCTCGGTTTAGGGTACGGGTTAGGATTAGGGTACGTGTTAGGGTTAGGGTAGGGGTTAGGGTTAGTTTACGCGTTAGGGTTAGGGTAGTTATTAAACCTATCCCACTCTCTAGATACCCCTTAGCACGTAAAGGAATATTATTTGGGGGTCCAGCCATGGAGAAGAGTTTAGACACTAAGATAATATAAGGAACCCACACATTATAAAGAAATCACATTAGGATTCTCTTTTTAAGCTGTTCCTTAAAACACTAGTGCTTAGTTAATCTATTGGAGGCAGAAGCAGTCAAGGGTAGCCTAGGGTTAGGGTTAGTCTTAGGGTTAGGCTTAGGGTACGGCTTAGAGTACGGGTTCGGGGAGGGCTTCGGGTACGGCGTAGGGTATGGGTTAGGGTTAGGGTTAGTGTTAGGGTTAGGGCTCGGTTTAGGGTACGGGTTAGGATTAGGGTACGTGTTAGGGTTAGGGTAGGGGTTAGCGTTAGGGTACGCGTTAGGGATAGGGTAGTTATTAAAACTATCCCACTCTCTAGTAACCCCTTACCACGTAAAGGAATATTATTTGGGGGTCCAGCCATGGAGAAGAGTTTAGACACTAGGATAAGATAAGGAACACACCCATTATAAAGAAATCACATTAGGATTCTCTTTTTAAGCTGTTCCTTAAAACACTAGTGCTTAGGAAATCTATTGGAGGCAGAAGCAGTCAAGGGTAGCCTAGGGTTAGGGTTAGGCTTAGGGTTAGGCTTAGGGTACGGCTTAGGGTACGGGTTTGCGGAGGGCTTCGGGTACGGCGTAGGGTATGGGTTAGGGTTAGGGTTAGGGTTAGTGTTAGGGTTAGGGCTCGGTTTAGGGTACGGGTTAGGATTAGGGTACGCGTTAGGGTTAGGGTAGGGGTTAGGGTTAGGTTACGTGTTACGGTTAGGGTAGTTATTAAACCTATGCCACTCTCTATATACCCCTTAGCACGTAACGGAATATTATTTGGGGGTCCAGCCATGGAGAAGAGTTTAGACACTAGGATAAGATAAGGAACACACCCATTATAAAGAAATCACATTACGATGCTCTTTTTAAGCTGTTCCTTAAAACACTAGTGCTTAGGAAATCTATTGGAGGCAGAAGAAGTCAAGGGTAGGCTAGGGTTAGGGTTAGGCTTAGGGTTAGGCTTAGGGTACGGCTTAGGGTATGGTTTCGGGGAGGGCTTCGGCTACGGCGTAGGGTATGGTTTAGGGTTAGGGTTAGGGTTAGTGTTAGGGTTAGGGCTCGGTTTAGGGTACGGGTTAGGATTAGGGTACGTGTTAGGGTTAGGGTAGGGGTTAGGGTTAGGTTACGCTTTAGGGTTAGGGTAGTTATAAAACCTATCCCACTCTCTAGATACCCCTTAGCACGTAAAGGAATATTATTTGGGGGTCCAGCCATGGAGAAGAGTTTAGACACTAAGATAATATAAGGAACACACACATTATAAAGAAATCACATTAGGATTCTCTTTTTAAGCTGTTCCTTAAAACACTAGTGCTTAGGAAATCTATTGGAGGCAGAAGAAGTCAAGGGTAGCCTAGGGTTAGGGTTAGGCTTACGGTTAGGCTTAGGGTACGGCTTAGGGTATGGTTTCGAGGAGGGCTTCGGCTGCGGCGTAGGGTATGGGTTAGGGTTAGGGTTAGGGTTAGTGTTAGGGTTAGGGCTCGGTTTAGGGTACGGGTTAGGATTAGGGTACGTGTTAGGGTTAGGGTAGGGGTTAGGGTTAGGTTACGCTTTAGGGTTAGGGTAGTTATTAAACCTATCCCACTCTCTAGATACCCCTTAGCACGTAAAGGAATATTATTTGGGGGTCCAGCCATGGAGAAGAGTTTAGACACTAAGATAATATAAGGAACACACACATTATAAAGAAATCACATTAGGATTCTCTTTTTAAGCTGTTCCTTAAAACACTAGTGCTTAGGAAATCTATTGGAGGCAGAAGAAGTGAAGGGTAGCCTAGGGTTAGGGTTAGGCTTAGGGTTAGGCTTAGGGTACGGCTTAGGGTATGGTTTCGGGGAGGGCTTCGGCTACGGCGTAGGGTATGGGTTAGGGTTAGGGTTAGGGTTAGTGTTAGGGTTAGGGCTCGGTTTAGGGTACGGGTTAGGATTAGGGTACGTGTTAGGGTTAGGGTAGGGGTTAGGGTTAGGTTACGCTTTAGGGTTAGGGTAGTTATTAAACCTATCCCACTCTCTAGATACTCCTTAGCACGTAAAGGAATATTATTTGGGGGTCCAGCCATGGAGAATAGTTTAGACACTAAGATAATATAAGGAACACACACATTATAAAGAAATCACATTAGGATTCTCTTTTTAAGCTGTTCCTTAAAACACTAGTGCTTAGGAAATCTATTGGAGGCAGAAGAAGTCAAGGGTAGCCTAGGGTTAGGGTTAGGCTTAGGGTTAGGCTTAGGGTACGGCTTAGGGTATGGTTTCGGGGAGGGCTTCGGGTACGGCGTAGGGTATGGGTTAGGGTTAGGGTTAGGGTTAGTGTTAGGGTTAGGGCTCGGTTTAGGGTACGGGTTAGTATTAGGGTACGTGTTAGGGTTAGGGTAGGGGTTAGGGTTAGGTTACGCTTTAGGGTTAGGGTAGTTATTAAACCTATCCCACTCTCTAGATACCCCTTAGCACGTAAAGGAATATTATTTGGGGGTCCAGCCATGGAGAAGAGTTTAGACACTAAGATAATATAAGGAACACACACATTATAAAGAAATCACATTAGGATTCTCTTTTTAAGCTGTTCCTTAAAACACTAGTGCTTAGGAAATCTATTGGAGGCAGAAGAAGTCAAGGGTAGCCTAGGGTTAGGGTTAGGCTTAGGGTTAGGCTTAGGGTACGGCTTAGGGTATGGTTTCGGGGAGGGCTTCGGGTACGGCGTAGGGTATGGGTTAGGGTTAGGGTTAGGGTTAGTGTTAGGGTTAGGGCTCGGTTTAGGGTACGGGTTAGGATTAGGGTACGTGTTAGGGTTAGGGTAGGGGTTAGGGTTAGGTTACGCTTTAGGGTTAGGGTAGTTATTAAACCTATCCCACTCTCTAGATACCCCTTAGCACGTAAAGGAATATTATTTGGGGGTCCAGCCATGGAGAAGAGTTTAGACACTAAGATAATATAAGGAACACACACATTATAAAGAAATGACATTAGGATTCTCTTTTTAAGCTGTTCCTTAAAACACTAGTGCTTAGGAAATCTATTGGAGGCAGAAGCAGTCAAGGGTAGCCTAGGCTTAGGGTTAGGCTTAGGGTTAGGCTTAGGGTACGGCGTAGGTTATGGGTTAGGGTTAGGGTTAGGGTTAGTGTTAGGGTTAGGGCTCGGTTTAGGGTACGGGTTAGGATTAGGGTACGTGTTAGGGTTAGGGTAGGGGTTAGGGTTAGGGTACGTGTTATGGTTAGGGTAGTTATTAAACCTATCCCACTCTCTAGATACCCCTTAGCACGTAAAGGAATATTATTTGGGGGTCCAGCCATGGAGAAGAGTTTAGACACTAGGATAAGATAAGGAACACACCCATTATAAAGAAATCACATTAGGATTCTCTTTTTAAGCTGTTCCTTAAAACACTAGTGCTTAGGAAATCTATTGGAGGCAGAAGCAGTCAAGGGTAGCCTAGGGTTAGGGTTAGGCTTAGGGTTAGGCTTAGGGTACCGCTTAGGGTACGGGTTCGGGGAGGGCTTCGGGTACGGCGTAGGGTATGGGTTAGGGTTAGGGTTAGGGTTAGTGTTAGGGTTAGGGCTCGGTTTAGGGTACGGGTTAGGATTAGGGTACGTGTTAGGGTTAGGGTAGGGGGTTGGGTTAGGGTACGTGTTACTGTTAGGGTAGTTATTAAACCTATCCCACTCTCTAGATACCCCTTAGCACGTAAAGGAATATTATTTGGGGGTCCAGCCATGGAGAAGAGTTTAGACACTAGGATAAGATAAGGAACACACCCATTATAAGGAAATCACATTACGATGCTCTTTTTAAGCTGTTCCTTAAAACACTAGTGCTTAGGAAATCTATTGGAGGCAGAAGAAGTCAAGGGTAGGCTAGGGTTAGGGTTAGGCTTAGGGTTAGGCTTAGGGTACGGCTTAGGGTATGGTTTCGGGGAGGGCTTCGGCTACGGCGTAGGGTATGGGTTAGGGTTAGGGTTAGGGTTAGTGTTAGGGTTAGGGCTCGGTTTAGGGTACGGGTTAGGATTAGGGTACGTGTTAGGGTTAGGGTAGGGGTTAGGGTTAGGTTACGCTTTAGGGTTAGGGTAGTTATTAAACCTATCCCACTCTCTAGATACCCCTTAGCACGTAAAGGAATATTATTTGGGGGTCCAGCCATGGAGAAGAGTTTAGACACTAAGATAATATAAGGAACACACACATTATAAAGAAATCACCTTAGGATTCTCTTTTTAAGCTGTTCCTTAAAACACTAGTGCTTAGGAAATCTATTGGAGGTAGAAGAAGGCAAGGGTAGCCTAGGGTTAGGGATAGGCTTAGGGTTAGGCTTAGGGTACGGCTTAGGGTATGGTTTCGGGGAGGGCTTCGGCTACGGCGTAGGGTATGGGTTAGGGTTAGGGTTAGGGTTAGTGTTAGGGTAAGGGCTCGGTTTAGGGTACGGGTTAGGATTAGGGTACGTGTTAGGGTTAGGGTAGGGGTTAGGGTTAGGTTACGCTTTAGGGTTAGGGTAGTTATTAAACCTATCCCACTCTCTAGATACTCCTTAGCACGTAAAGGAATATTATTTGGGGGTCCAGCCATGGAGAAGAGTTTAGACACTAAGATAATATAAGGAACACACACATTATAAAGAAATCACATTAGGATTCTCTTTTTAAGCTGTTCCTTAAAACACTAGTGCTTAGGAAATCTATTGGAGGCAGAAGAAGTCAAGGGTAGCCTAGGGTTAGGGTTAGGCTTAGGGTTAGGCTTAGGGTACGGCTTAGGGTATGGTTTCGGAGAGGGCTTCGGGTACGGCGTAGGGTATGGGTTAGGGTTAGGGTTAGGGTTAGTGTTAGGGTTAGGGCTCGGTTTAGGGTACGGGTTAGTATTAGGGTACGTGTTAGGGTTAGGGTAGGGGTTAGGGTTAGGTTACGCTTTAGGGTTAGGGTAGTTATTAAACCTATCCCACTCTCTAGATACCCCTTAGCACGTAAAGGAATATTATTTGGGGGTCCAGCCATGGAGAAGAGTTTAGACACTAAGATAATATAAGGAACACACACATTATAAAGAAATCACATTAGGATTCTCTTTTTAAGCTGTTCCTTAAAACACTAGTGCTTAGGAAATCTATTGGAGGCAGAAGAAGTCAAGGGTAGCCTAGGGTTAGGGTTAGGCTTAGGGTTAGGCTTAGGGTACGGCTTAGGGTATGGTTTCGGGGAGGGCTTCGGGTATGGCGTAGGGTATGGGTTAGGGTTAGGGTTAGGGTTAGTGTTAGGGTTAGGGCTCGGTTTAGGGTACGGGTTAGGATTAGGGTACGTGTTAGGGTTAGGGTAGGGGTTAGGGTTAGGTTACGCTTTAGGGTTAGGGTAGTTATTAAACCTATCCCACTCTCTAGATACCCCTTAGCACGTAAAGGAATATTATTTGGGGGTCCAGCCATGGAGAAGAGTTTAGACACTAAGATAATATAAGGAACACACACATTATAAAGAAATCACATTAGGATTCTCTTTTTAAGCTGTTCCTTAAAACACTAGTGCTTAGGAAATCTATTGGAGGCAGAAGCAGTCAAGGGTAGCCTAGGCTTAGGGTTAGGCTTAGGGTTAGGCTTAGGGTACCGCTTAGGGTACGGGTTCGGGGAGGGCTTCGGGTACGGCGTAGGGTATGGGTTAGGGTTAGGGTTAGGGTTAGTGTTAGGGTTAGGGCTCGGTTTAGGGTACGGGTTAGGATTAGGGTACGTGTTAGGGTTAGGGTAGGGGGTTGGGTTAGGGTACGTGTTACTGTTAGGGTAGTTATTAAACCTATCCCACTCTCTAGATACCCCTTAGCACGTAAAGGAATATTATTTGGGGGTCCAGCCATGGAGAAGAGTTTAGACACTAGGATAAGATAAGGAACACACCCATTATAAAGAAATCACATTAGGATTCTCTTTTTAAGCTGTTCCTTAAAACAATAGTGCTTAGGAAATCTATTGGAGGCAGAAGCAGTCAAGGGTAGCCTAGGGTTAGGGTTAGGCTTAGGGTTAGGCTTAGGGTACGGCTTAGGGTATGGGTTCGGGGAGGGCTTCGGGTACGGCGTAGGGTATGGGTTAGGGTTAGGGTTAGGGTTAGTGTTAGGGTTAGGGCTCGGTTTAGGGTACGGGTTAGGATTAGGGTACGTGTTAGGGTTAGGGTAGGGGTTAGGGTTAGGGTACGCGTTACGGTTAGGATAGTGATTAAACGTATCCCACTCTCTAGATACCCCTTAGCACGTAAAGGAATATTATTTGGGGGTCCAGCCATGGAGAAGAGTTTAGACACTAAGATAATATAAGGAACACACACATTATAAAGAAATCACATTAGGATTCTCTTTTTAAGCTGTTCCTTAAAACACTAGTGCTTAGGAAATCTATTGGAGCCAGAAGCAGTCAAGGGTAGCCTAGGGTTAGGGTTAGGCTTAGGGTTAGGCTTAGGGTACGGTTTAGGGTACGGGTTCGGGGAGGGCTTCGGGTACGGCGTAGGGTATGGGTTAGGGTTAGGGTTAGGGTTAGTGTTAGGGTTAGGGCTCGGTTTAGGGTACGGGTTAGGATTAGGGTACGTGTTAGGGTTAGGGTAGGGGTTAGGGTTAGGTTACGCTTTAGGGTTAGGGTAGTTATTAAACCTATCCCTCTCTCTAGATACCCCTTAGCACGTAAAGGAATATTATTTGGGGGTCCAGCCATGGAGAAGAGTTTAGACACTAAGATAATATAAGGAACACACACATTATAAAGAAATCACATTCGGATTCTCTTTTTAAGCTGTTCCTTAAAACACTAGTGCTTAGGAAATCTATTGGAGGCAGAAGCAGTCAAGGGTAGCCTAGGGTTAGGGTTAGTCTTAGGGTTAGGCTTAGGGTACGGCTTAGAGTACGGGTTCGGGGAGGGCTTCGGGTACGGCGTAGGGTATGGGTTAGGGTTAGGGTTAGTGTTAGGGTTAGGGCTCGGTTTAGGGTACGGGTTAGGATTAGGGTACGTGTTAGGGTTAGGGTAGGGTTTAGCGTTAGGGTACGCGTTAGGGTTAGGGTAGTTATTAAACCTATCCCACTCTCTAGTAACCCCTTACCACGTAAAGGAATATTATTTGGGGGTCCAGCCATGGAGAAGAGTTTAGACACTAGGATAAGATAAGGAACACACCCATTATAAAGAAATTACATTAGGATTCTCTTTTTAAGCTGTTCCTTAAAACACTAGTGCTTAGGAAATCTATTGGAGGCAGAAGCAGTCAAGGGTAGCCTAGGGTTAGGGTTAGGCTTAGGGTTAGTCTTAGGGTACGGCTTAGGGTACGGGTTTGGCGAGGGCTTCGGGTACGGCGTAGGGTATGGGTTAGGGTTAGGGTTAGGGTTAGTGTTAGGGTTAGGGCTCGGTTTAGGGTACGGGTTAGGATTAGGGTACGCGTTAGGGTTAGGGTAGGGGTTAGGGTTAGGGTACGTGTTACGGTTAGGGTAGTTATTAAACCTATGCCACTCTCTATATACCCCTTAGCACGTAACGGAATATTATTTGGGGGTCCAGCCATGGAGAAGAGTTTAGACACTAGGATAAGATAAGGAACACACCCATTATAAAGAAATCACATTACGATGCTCTTTTTAAGCTGTTCCTTAAAACACTAGTGCTTAGGAAATCTATTGGAGGCAGAAGAAGTCAAGGGTAGGCTAGGGTTAGGGTTAGGCTTAGGGTTAGGCTTAGGGTACGGCTTAGGGTATGGTTTCGGGGAGGGCTTCGGCTACGGCGTAGGGTATGGGTTAGGGTTAGGGTTAGGGTTAGTGTTAGGGTTAGGGCTCGGTTTAGGGTACGGGTTAGGATTAGGGTACGTGTTAGGGTTAGGGTAGGGGTTAGGGTTAGGTTACGCTTTAGGGTTAGGGTAGTTATTAAACCTATCCCACTCTCTAGATACCCCTTAGCACGTAAAGGAATATTATTTGGGGGTCCAGATATGGGGAAGAGTTTAGACACTAAGATAGTATAAGGAACACACACATTATAAAGAAATCACATTAGGATTCTCTTTTTAAGCTGTTCCTTAAAACACTAGTGCTTAGGAAATCTATTGGAGGCAGAAGAAGTCAAGGGTAGCCTAGGGTTAGGGTTAGGCTTAGGGTTAGGCTTAGGGTACGGCTTAGGGTATGGTTTCGGAGAGGGCTTCGGGTACGGCGTAGGGTATGGGTTAGGGTTAGGGTTAGGGTTAGTGTTAGGGTTAGGGCTCGGTTTAGGGTACGGGTTAGTATTAGGGTACGTGTTAGGGTTAGGGTAGGGGTTAGGGTTAGGTTACGCTTTAGGGTTAGGGTAGTTATTAAACCTATCCCACTCTCTAGATACCCCTTAGCACGTAAAGGAATATTATTTGGGGGTCCAGCCATGGAGAAGAGTTTAGACACTAAGATAATATAAGGAACACACACATTATAAAGAAATCACATTAGGATTCTCTTTTTAAGCTGTTCCTTAAAACACTAGTGCTTAGGAAATCTATTGGAGGCAGAAGAAGTCAAGGGTAGCCTAGGGTTAGGGTTAGGCTTAGGGTTAGGCTTAGGGTACGGCTTAGGGTATGGTTTCGGGGAGGGCTTCGGGTATGGCGTAGGGTATGGGTTAGGGTTAGGGTTAGGGTTAGTGTTAGGGTTAGGGCTCGGTTTAGGGTACGGGTTAGGATTAGGGTACGTGTTAGGGTTAGGGTAGGGGTTAGGGTTAGGTTACGCTTTAGGGTTAGGGTAGTTATTAAACCTATCCCACTCTCTAGATACCCCTTAGCACGTAAAGGAATATTATTTGGGGGTCCAGCCATGGAGAAGAGTTTAGACACTAAGATAATATAAGGAACACACACATTATAAAGAAATCACATTAGGATTCTCTTTTTAAGCTGTTCCTTAAAACACTAGTGCTTAGGAAATCTATTGGAGGCAGAAGCAGTCAAGGGTAGCCTAGGCTTAGGGTTAGGCTTAGGGTTAGGCTTAGGGTACCGCTTAGGGTACGGGTTCGGGGAGGGCTTCGGGTACGGAGTAGGGTATGGGTTAGGGTTAGGGTTAGGGTTAGTGTTAGGGTTAGGGCTCGGTTTAGGGTACGGGTTAGGATTAGGGTACGTGTTAGGGTTAGGGTAGGGGGTTGGGTTAGGGTACGTGTTACTGTTAGGGTAGTTATTAAACCTATCCCACTCTCTAGATACCCCTTAGCACGTAAAGGAATATTATTTGGGGGTCCAGCCATGGAGAAGAGTTTAGACACTAGGATAAGATAAGGAACACACCCATTATAAAGAAATCACATTAGGATTCTCTTTTTAAGCTGTTCCTTAAAACAATAGTGCTTAGGAAATCTATTGGAGGCAGAAGCAGTCAAGGGTAGCCTAGGGTTAGGGTTAGGCTTAGGGTTAGGCTTAGGGTACGGCTTAGGGTATGGGTTCGGGGAGGGCTTCGGGTACGGCGTAGGGTATGGGTTAGGGTTAGGGTTAGGGTTAGTGTTAGGGTTAGGGCTCGGTTTAGGGTACGGGTTAGGATTAGGGTACGTGTTAGGGTTAGGGTAGGGGTTAGGGTTAGGGTACGCGTTACGGTTAGGATAGTGATTAAACGTATCCCACTCTCTAGATACCCCTTAGCACGTAAAGGAATATTATTTGGGGGTCCAGCCATGGAGAAGAGTTTAGACACTAAGATAATATAAGGAACACACACATTATAAAGAAATCACATTAGGATTCTCTTTTTAAGCTGTTCCTTAAAACACTAGTGCTTAGGAAATCTATTGGAGCCAGAAGCAGTCAAGGGTAGCCTAGGGTTAGGGTTAGGCTTAGGGTTAGGCTTAGGGTACGGTTTAGGGTACGGGTTCGGGGAGGGCTTCGGGTACGGCGTAGGGTATGGGTTAGGGTTAGGGTTAGGGTTAGTGTTAGGGTTAGGGCTCGGTTTAGGGTACGGGTTAGGATTAGGGTACGTGTTAGGGTTAGGGTAGGGGTTAGGGTTAGGTTACGCTTTAGGGTTAGGGTAGTTATTAAACCTATCCCTCTCTCTAGATACCCCTTAGCACGTAAAGGAATATTATTTGGGGGTCCAGCCATGGAGAAGAGTTTAGACACTAAGATAATATAAGGAACACACACATTATAAAGAAATCACATTCGGATTCTCTTTTTAAGCTGTTCCTTAAAACACTAGTGCTTAGGAAATCTATTGGAGGCAGAAGCAGTCAAGGGTAGCCTAGGGTTAGGGTTAGTCTTAGGGTTAGGCTTAGGGTACGGCTTAGAGTACGGGTTCGGGGAGGGCTTCGGGTACGGCGTAGGGTATGGGTTAGGGTTAGGGTTAGTGTTAGGGTTAGGGCTCGGTTTAGGGTACGGGTTAGGATTAGGGTACGTGTTAGGGTTAGGGTAGGGTTTAGCGTTAGGGTACGCGTTAGGGTTAGGGTAGTTATTAAACCTATCCCACTCTCTAGTAACCCCTTACCACGTAAAGGAATATTATTTGGGGGTCCAGCCATGGAGAAGAGTTTAGACACTAGGATAAGATAAGGAACACACCCATTATAAAGAAATTACATTAGGATTCTCTTTTTAAGCTGTTCCTTAAAACACTAGTGCTTAGGAAATCTATTGGAGGCAGAAGCAGTCAAGGGTAGCCTAGGGTTAGGGTTAGGCTTAGGGTTAGTCTTAGGGTACGGCTTAGGGTACGGGTTTGGCGAGGGCTTCGGGTACGGCGTAGGGTATGGGTTAGGGTTAGGGTTAGGGTTAGTGTTAGGGTTAGGGCTCGGTTTAGGGTACGGGTTAGGATTAGGGTACGCGTTAGGGTTAGGGTAGGGGTTAGGGTTAGGGTACGTGTTACGGTTAGGGTAGTTATTAAACCTATGCCACTCTCTATATACCCCTTAGCACGTAACGGAATATTATTTGGGGGTCCAGCCATGGAGAAGAGTTTAGACACTAGGATAAGATAAGGAACACACCCATTATAAAGAAATCACATTACGATGCTCTTTTTAAGCTGTTCCTTAAAACACTAGTGCTTAGGAAATCTATTGGAGGCAGAAGAAGTCAAGGGTAGGCTAGGGTTAGGGTTAGGCTTAGGGTTAGGCTTAGGGTACGGCTTAGGGTATGGTTTCGGGGAGGGCTTCGGCTACGGCGTAGGGTATGGGTTAGGGTTAGGGTTAGGGTTAGTGTTAGGGTTAGGGCTCGGTTTAGGGTACGGGTTAGGATTAGGGTACGTGTTAGGGTTAGGGTAGGGGTTAGGGTTAGGTTACGCTTTAGGGTTAGGGTAGTTATTAAACCTATCCCACTCTCTAGATACCCCTTAGCACGTAAAGGAATATTATTTGGGGGTCCAGATATGGGGAAGAGTTTAGACACTAAGATAGTATAAGGAACACACACATTATAAAGAAATCACATTAGGATTCTCTTTTTAAGCTGTTCCTTAAAACACTAGTGCTTAGGAAATCTATTGGAGGCAGAAGAAGTCAAGGGTAGCCTAGGGTTAGGGTTAGGCTTAGGGTTAGGCTTAGGGTACGGCTTAGGGTATGGTTTCGGGGAGGGCTTCGGCTACGGCGTAGGGTATGGGTTAGGGTTAGGGTTAGGGTTAGTGTTAGGGTTAGGGCTCGGTTTAGGGTACGGGTTAGGATTAGGGTACGTGTTAGGGTTAGGGTAGGGGTTAGGGTTAGGGTACGCTTTAGGGTTAGGGTAGTTATTAAACCTATCCCACTCTCTAGATACCCCTTAGCACGTAAAGGAATATTATTTGGGGGTCCAGCCATGGAGAAGAGTTTAGACACTAAGATAATATAAGGAACACACACATTATAAAGAAATCACATTAGGATTCTCTTTTTAAGCTGTTCCTTAAAACACTAGTGCTTAGGAAATCTATTGGAGGCAGAAGCAGTCAAGGGTAGCCTAGGCTTAGGGTTAGGCTTAGGGTTAGGCTTAGGGTACGGCGTAGGTTATGGGTTAGGGTTAGGGTTAGGGTTAGTGTTAGGGTTAGGGCTCGGTTTAGGGTACGGGTTAGGATTAGGGTACGTGTTAGGGTTAGGGTAGGGGTTAGGGTTAGGGTACGTGTTACGGTTAGGGTAGTTATTAAACCTATCCCACTCTCTAGATACCCCTTAGCACGTAAAGGAATATTATTTGGGGGTCCAGCCATGGAGAAGAGTTTAGACACTAGGATAAGATAAGGAACACACCCATTATAAAGAAATCACATTACGATGCTCTTTTTAAGCTGTTCCTTAAAACACTAGTGCTTAGGAAATCTATTGGAGGCAGAAGAAGTCAAGGGTAGCCTAGGGTTAGGGTTAGGCTTAGGGTTAGGCTTAGGGTACGGTTTAGTGTACGGGTTCAGGGAGGGCTTCGGGTACGGCGTAGGGTATGGGTTAGGGTTAGGGTTAGGGATAGTGTTAGGGTTAGGGCTCGGTTTAGGGTACGGGTTAGGATGAGGGTACGTGTTAGGGTTAGGGTAGGGGGTTGGGTTAGGGTACGTGTTACCGTTAGGGTAGATATTAAACCTATCCCACTCTCTAGATACCCCTTAGCACGTAAAGGAATATTATTTGGGGGTCCAGCCATGGAGAAGAGTTTAGACACTAGGATAAGATAAGGAACACACCCATTATAAAGAAATCACGTTAGGATTCTCTTTTTAAGCTGTTCCTTAAAACACTAGTGCTTAGGAAATCTATTGGAGGCAGAGGCAGTCAAGGGTAGCCTAGGGTTAGGGTTAGGCTTAGGGTTAGGCTTAGGGTACGGCTAGGGTACGGGTTCGGGGAGGGCTTCGGGTACGGCGTAGGGTATGGGTTAGGGTTAAGGTTAGGGTTAGTGTTAGGGTTAGGGCTCGGTTTAGGGTACGGGTTAGGATTAGGGTACGTGTTAGGGTTAGGGTAGGGGTTAGGGTTAGGGTACGCGTTACGGTTAGGGTAGTGATTAAACCTATCCCACTCTCTAGATACCCCTTAGCACGTAAAGGAATATTATTTGGGGGTCCAGCCATGGAGAAGAGTTTAGACACTAAGATAATATAAGGAACACACACATTATAAAGAAATCACATTAGGATTCTCTTTTTAAGCTGTTCCTTAAAACACTAGTGCTTAGGAAATCTATTGGAGCCAGAAGCAGTCAAGGGTAGCCTAGGGTTAGGGTTAGGCTTAGGGTTAGGCTTAGGGTACGGTTTAGGGTACGGGTTCGGGGAGGGCTTCGGGTACGGCGTAGGGTATGGGTTAGCGTTAGGGTTAGGGTTAGTGTTAGGGTTAGGGCTCGGTTTAGGGTACGGGTTAGGATTAGGGTACGTGTTAGGGTTAGGGTAGGGGTTAGGGTTAGGTTACGCTTTAGAGTTAGGGTAGTTATTAAACCTATCCCACTCTCTAGATACCCCTTAGCACGTAAAGGAATATTATTTGGGGGTCCAGCCATGGAGAAGAGTTTAGACACTAAGATAATATAAGGAACACACACATTATAAAGAAATCACATTACGATTCTCTTTTTAAGCTGTTCCTTAAAACACTAGTGCTTAGGAAATCTATTGGAGGCAGAAGCAGTCAAGGGTAGCCTAGGCTTAGGGTTAGGCTTAGGGTTAGGCTTAGGGTACGGCCTAGGTTATGGGTTAGGGTTAGGGTTAGGGTTAGTGTTAGGGTTAGGGCTCGGTTTAGGGTACGGGTTAGGATTAGGGTACGTGTTAGGGTTAGGGTAGGGGTTAGGGTTAGGGTACGTGTTACGGTTAGGTTAGTTATTAAACCTATCCCACTCTCTAGATACCCCTTAGCACGTAAAGGAATATTATTTGGGGGTCCAGCCATGGAGAAGAGTTTAGACACTAGGATAAGATAAGGAACACACCCATTATAAAGAAATCACATTAGGATTCTCTTTTTAAGCTGTTCCTTAAAACCCTAGTGCTTAGGAAATCTATTGGAGGCAGAAGCAGTCAAGGGTAGCCTAGGGTTAGGGTTAGGCTTAGGGTTAGGCTTAGGGTACCGCTTAGGGTACGGGTTCGGGGAGGGCTTCGTGTACGGCGTAGGGTATGGGTTAGGGTTAGGGTTAGGGTTAGTGTTAGGGTTAGGGCTCGGTTTAGGGTACGGGTTAGGATTAGGGTACGTGTTAGGGTTAGGGTAGGGGGTTGGGTTAGGGTACGTGTTACTGTTAGGGTAGTTATTAAACCTATCCCACTCTCTAGATACCCCTTAGCACGTAAAGGAATATTATTTGGGGGTCCAGCCATGGAGAAGAGTTTAGACACTAGGATAAGATAAGGAACACACCCATTATAAAGAAATCACATTAGGATTCTCTTTTTAAGCTGTTCCTTAAAACACTAGTGCTTAGGAAATCTATTGGAGGCAGAAGCAGTCAAGGGTAGCCTAGGGTTAGGGTTAGGCTTAGGGTTAGGCTTAGGGTACGGCTTAGGGTATGGGTTCGGGGAGGGCTTCGGGTACGGCGTAGGGTATGGGTTAGGGTTAGGGTTAGGGTTAGTGTTAGGGTTAGGGCTCGGTTTAGGGTACGGGTTAGGATTAGGGTACGTGTTAGGGTTAGGGTAGTGGTTAGGGTTAGGGTACGCGTTACGGTTAGGATAGTGATTAAACCTATCCCACTCTCTAGATACCCCTTAGCACGTAAAGGAATATTATTTGGGGGTCCAGCCATGGAGAAGAGTTTAGACACTAAGATAATATAAGGAACACACACATTATAAAGAAATCACATTAGGATTCTCTTTTTAAGCTGTTCCTTAAAACACTAGTGCTTAGAAAATCTATTGGAGCCAGAAGCAGTCAAGGGTAGCCTAGGGTTAGGGTTAGGCTTAGGGTTAGGCTTAGGGTACGGTTTAGGGTACGGGTTCGGGGAGGGCTTCGGGTACCGCGTAGGGTATGGGTTAGGGTTAGGGTTAGGGTAAGTGTTAGGGTTAGGGCTCGGTTTAGGGTACGGGTTAGGATTAGGGTACGTGTTAGGGTTAGGGTAGGGGTTAGGGTTAGGGTACGTGTTACGGTTAGGGTAGTTATTAAACCTATCCCACTCTCTAGATACCCCTTAGCACGTAAAGGAATATTATTTGGGGCTCCAGCCATGGAGAAGAGTTTAGACACTAGGATAAGATAAGGAACACACCCATTATAAAGAAATCACATTAGGATTCTCTTTTTAAGCTGTTCCTTAAAACACTAGTGCTTAGGAAATCTATTGGAGGCAGAAGCAGTCAAGGGTAGCCTAGGGTTAGGGTTAGGCTTAGGGTTAGGCTTAGGGTACCGCTTAGGGTACGGGTTCGAGGAGGGCTTCGTGTACGGCGTAGGGTATGGATTAGGGTTAGGGTTAGGGTTAGTGTTAGGGTTAGGGCTCGGTTTAGGGTACGGGTTAGGATTAGGGTACGTGTTAGGGTTAGGGTAGGGGGTTGGGTTAGGGTACGTGTTACTGTTAGGGTAGTTATTAAACCTATCCCACTCTCTAGATACCCCTTAGCACGTAAAGGAATATTATTTGGGGGTCCAGCCATGGAGAAGAGTTTAGACACTAGGATAAGATAAGGAACACACCCATTATAAAGAAATCACATTAGGATTCTCTTTTTAAGCTGTTCCT
The DNA here is from genome assembly GCF_965194825.1 of Balaenoptera physalus. NCBI lineage: Eukaryota > Metazoa > Chordata > Mammalia > Artiodactyla > Balaenopteridae > Balaenoptera > Balaenoptera physalus. Next base: position 79,686 of record NW_028125267.1, read on the forward strand.
TAAAACACTAGTGTTTAGGAAATCTATTGGAGCCAGAAGCAGTCAAGGGTAGCCTAGGGTTAGGGTTAGGCTTAGGGTTAGGCTTAGGGTACGGCTTAGGGTATGGGTTCGGGGAGGGCTTCGGGTACGGCGTAAGGTATGGGTTAGGGTTAGGGTTAGTGTTAGGGTTAGGGCTCGGTTTAGGGTACGGGTTAGGATTAGGGTACGTGTTAGGGTTAGGGTAGGGGTTAGGGTTAGGGTACGCGTTACGGTTAGGATAGTGATTAAACCTATCCCACTCTCTAGATACCCCTTAGCACGTAAAGGAATATTATTTGGGGGTCCAGCCATGGAGAAGAGTTTAGACACTAAGATAATATAAGGAACACACACATTATAAAGAAATCACATTAGGATTCTCTTTTTAAGCTGTTCCTTAAAACACTAGTGCTTAGGAAATCTATTGGAGCCAGAAGCAGTCAAGGGTACCCTAGGGTTAGGGTTAGGCTTAGGGTTAGGCTTAGGGTACGCTTTAGGGTACGGGTTCGGGGAGGGCTTCGGGTACGGCGTAGGGTATGGGTTAGGGTTAGGGTTAGGGTTAGTGTTAGGGTTACGGCTCGGTTTAGGGTACGGGTTAGGATTAGGGTACGTGTTAGGGTTAGGGTAGGGGTTAGGGTTAGTTTACGCTTTAGGGTTAGGGTAGTTATTAAACCTATCCCTCTCTCTAGATACCCCTTAGCACGTAAAGGAATATTATTTGGGGCTCCAGCCATGGAGAAGAGTTTAGACACTAGGATAAGATAAGGAACACACCCATTATAAAGAAATCACATTAGGATTCTCTTTTTAAGCTGTTCCTTAAAACACTAGTGCTTAGGAAATCTATTGGAGGCAGAAGCAGTCAAGGGTAGCCTAGGGTTAGGGTTAGTCTTAGGGTTAGGCTTAGGGTACGGCTTAGAGTACGGGTTCGGGGAGGGCTTCGGGTACGGCGTAGGGTATGGGTTAGGGTTAGGGTTAGTGTTAGGGTTAGGGCTCGGTTTAGGGTACGGGTTAGGATTAGGGTACGTGTTAGGGTTAGGGTAGGGGTTAGCGTTAGGGTACGCGTTAGGGTTAGGGTAGTTATTAAACCTATCCCACTCTCTAGTAACCCCTTACCACGTAAAGGAATATTATTTGGGGGTCTAGCCATGGAGAAGAGTTTAGACACTAGGATAAGATAAGGAACACACCCATTATAAAGAAATCACATTAGGATTCTCTTTTTAAGCTGTTCCTTAAAACACTAGTGCTTAGGAAATCTATTGGAGGCAGAAGCAGTCAAGGGTAGCCTAGGGTTAGGGTTAGGCTTAGGGTTAGGCTTAGGGTACGGCTTAGGGTACGGGTTTGGGGAGGGCTTCGGGTACGGCGTAGGGTATGGGTTAGGGTTAGGGTTAGGGTTAGTGTTAGGGTTAGGGCTCGGTTTAGGGTACGGGTTAGGATTAGGGTACGCGTTAGGGTTAGGGTAGGGGTTAGGGTTAGGGTACGTGTTACGGTTAGGGTAGTTATTAAACCTATGCCACTCTCTATATACCCCTTAGCACGTAACGGAATATTATTTGGGTGTCCAGCCATGGAGAAGAGTTTAGACACTAGGATAAGATAAGGAACACACCCATTATAAAGAAATCACATTACGATGCTCTTTTTAAGCTGTTCCTTAAAACACTAGTGCTTAGGAAATCTATTGGAGGCAGAAGAAGTCAAGGGTAGGCTAGGGTTAGGGTTAGGCTTAGGGTTAGGCTTAGGGTACGGCTTAGGGTATGGTTTCGGGGAGGGCTTCGGCTACGGCGTAGGGTATGGGTTAGGGTTAGGGTTAGGGTTAGTGTTAGGGTTAGGGCTCGGTTTAGGGTACGGGTTAGGATTAGGGTACGTGTTAGGGTTAGGGTAGGGGTTAGGGTTAGGTTACGCTTTAGGGTTAGGGTAGTTATTAAACCTATCCCACTCTCTAGATACCCCTTAGCACGTAAAGGGATATTATTTGGGGGTCCAGCCATGGAGAAGAGTTTAGACACTAAGATAATATAAGGAACACACACATTATAAAGAAATCACATTAGGATTCTCTTTTTAAGCTGTTCCTTAAAACACTAGTGCTTAGGAAATCTATTGGAGGCAGAAGAAGTCAAGGGTAGCCTAGGGTTAGGGTTAGGCTTAGGGTTAGGCTTAGGGTACGGCTTAGGGTATGGTTTCGGGGAGGGCTTCGGCTACGGCGTAGGGTATGGGTTAGGGTTAGGGTTAGGGTTAGTGTTAGGGTTTGGGCTCGGTTTAGGTTACGGGTTAGGATTAGGGTACGTGTTAGGGTTAGGGTAGGGGTTATGGTTAGGTTACGCTTTAGGGTTAGGGTAGTTATTAAACCTATCTCACTCTCTAGATACTCCTTAGCACGTAAAGGAATATTATTTGGGGGTCCAGCCATGGTGAAGAGTTTAGACACTAAGATAATATAAGGAACACACACATTATAAAGAAATCACATTAGGATTCTCTTTTTAAGCTGTTCCTTAAAACACTAGTGCTTAGGAAATCTATTGGAGGCAGAAGAAGTCAAGGGTAGCCTAGGGTTAGGGTTAGGCTTAGGGTTAGGCTTAGGGTACGGCTTAGGGTATGGTTTCGGGGAGGGCTTCGGGTACGGCGTAGGGTATGGGTTAGGGTTAGGGTTAGTGTTAGGGTTAGGGCTCGGTTTAGGGTACGGGTTAGGATTAGGGTACGTGTTAGGGTTAGGGTAGGGGTTAGGGTTAGGTTACGCTTTAGGGTTAGGGTAGTTATTAAACCTATCCCACTCTCTAGATACCCCTTAGCACGTAAAGGAATATTATTTGGGGGCCCAGCCATGGAGAAGAGTTTAGACACTAGGATAAGATAAGGAACACACCCATTATAAAGAAATCACATTAGGATTCTCTTTTTAAGCTGTTCCTTAAAACACTAGTGCTTAGGAAATCTATTGGAGGCAGAAGCAGTCAAGGGTAGCCTAGGGTTAGGGTTAGGCTTAGGGTTAGGCTTAGGGTACGGCTTAGGGTACGGGTTTGGGGAGGGCTTCGGGTACGGCGTACGGTATGGGTTAGGGTTAGGGTTAGGGTTAGTGTTAGGGTTAGGGCTCGGTTTAGGGTACGGGTTAGGATTAGGGTACGTGTTAGGGTTAGGGTAGGGGTTAGGGTTAGGTTACTCTTTAGGGTTAGGGTAGTTATTAAACCTATCCCACTCTCTAGATACCCCTTAGCACGTAAAGGAATATTATTTGGGGGTCAAGCCATGGAGAAGAGTTTAGACACTAAGATAATATAAGGAACACACACATTATAAAGAAATCACATTAGGATTCTCTTTTTAAGCTGTTCCTTAAAACACTAGTGCTTAGGAAATCTATTGGAGGCAGAAGAAGTCAAGGGTAGCCTAGGGTTAGGGTTAGGCTTAGGGTTAGGCTTAGGGTACGGCTTAGGGTATGGTTTCGGGGAGGGCTTCGGCTACGGCGTAGGGTATGGGTTAGGGTTAGGGTTAGGGTTAGTGTTAGGGTTAGGGCTCGGTTTAGGGTACGGGTTAGTATTAGGGTACGTGTTAGGGTTAGGGTAGGGGTTAGGGTTAGGTTACGCTTTAGGGTTAGGGTAGTTATTAAACCTATCCCACTCTCTAGATACCCCTTAGCACGTAAAGGAATATTATTTGGGGGTCCAGCCATGGAGAAGAGTTTAGACACTAAGATAATATAAGGAACACACACATTATAAAGAAATCACATTAGGATTCTCTTTTTAAGCTGTTCCTTAAAACACTAGTGCTTAGGAAATCTATTGGAGGCAGAAGAAGTCAAGGGTAGCCTAGGGTTAGGGTTAGGCTTAGGGTTAGGCTTACGGTACGGCTTAGGGTATGGTTTCGGGGAGGGCTTCGGGTACGGCGTAGGGTATGGGTTAGGGTTAGGGTTAGGGTTAGTGTTAGGGTTAGGGCTCGGTTTAGGGTACGGGTTAGGATTAGGGTACGTGTTAGGGTTAGGGTAGGGGTTAGGGTTAGGGTACGTGTTACGGTTAGGGTAGTTATTAAACCTATCCCACTCTCTAGATACCCCTTAGCACGTACAGGAATATTATTTGGGGGTCTAGCCATGGAGAAGAGTTTAGACACTAGGATAAGATAAGGAACACACCCATTATAAAGAAATCACATTAGGATTCTCTTTTTAAGCTGTTCCTTAAAACACTAGTGCTTAGGAAATCTATTGGAGGCAGAAGCAGTCAAGGGTAGCCTAGGGTTAGGGTTAGGCTTAGGGTTAGGCTTAGGGTACGGCTTAGGGTACGGGTTTGGGGAGGGCTTCGGGTACGGCGTAGGGTATGGGTTAGGGTTAGGGTTAGGGTTAGTGTTAGGGTTAGGGCTCGGTTTAGGGTACGGGTTAGGATTAGGGTACGCGTTAGGGTTAGGGTAGGGGTTAGGGTTAGGGTACGTGTTACGGTTAGGGTAGTTATTAAACCTATGCCACTCTCTATATACCCCTTAGCACGTAACGGAATATTATTTGGGGGTCCAGCCATGGAGAAGAGTTTAGACACTAGGATAAGATAAGGAACACACCCATTATAAAGAAATCACATTACGATGCTCTTTTTAAGCTGTTCCTTAAAACACTAGTGCTTAGGAAATCTATTGGAGGCAGAAGAAGTCAAGGGTAGGCTAGGGTTAGGGTTAGGCTTAGGGTTAGGCTTAGGGTACGGCTTAGGGTATGGTTTCGGGGAGGGCTTCGGCTACGGCGTAGGGTATGGGTTAGGGTTAGGGTTAGGGTTAGTGTTAGGGTTAGGGCTCGGTTTAGGGTACGGGTTAGGATTAGGGTACGTGTTAGGGTTAGGGTAGGGGTTAGGGTTAGGTTACGCTTTAGGGTTAGGGTAGTTATTAAACCTATCCCACTCTCTAGATACCCCTTAGCACGTAAAGGGATATTATTTGGGGGTCCAGCCATGGAGAAGAGTTTAGACACTAAGATAATATAAGGAACACACACATTATAAAGAAATCACATTAGGATTCTCTTTTTAAGCTGTTCCTTAAAACACTAGTGCTTAGGAAATCTATTGGAGGCAGAAGAAGTCAAGGGTAGCCTAGGGTTAGGGTTAGGCTTAGGGTTAGGTTTAGGGTACGGCTTAGGGTATGGTTTCGGGGAGGGCTTCGGCTACGGCGTAGGGTATGGGTTAGGGTTAGGGTTAGGGTTAGTGTTAGGGTTTGGGCTCGGTTTAGGTTACGGGTTAGGATTAGGGTACGTGTTAGGGTTAGGGTAGGGGTTATGGTTAGGTTACGCTTTAGGGTTAGGGTAGTTATTAAACCTATCTCACTCTCTAGATACTCCTTAGCACGTAAAGGAATATTATTTGGGGGTCCAGCCATGGAGAAGAGTTTAGACACTAAGATAATATAAGGAACACACACATTATAAAGAAATCACATTAGGATTCTCTTTTTAAGCTGTTCCTTAAAACACTAGTGCTTAGGAAATCTATTGGAGGCAGAAGAAGTCAAGGGTAGCCTAGGGTTAGGGTTAGGCTTAGGGTTAGGCTTAGGGTACGGCTTAGGGTATGGTTTCGGGGAGGGCTTCGGGTACGGCGTAGGGTATGGGTTAGGGTTAGGGTTAGTGTTAGGGTTAGGGCTCGGTTTAGGGTACGGGTTAGGATTAGGGTACGTGTTAGGGTTAGGGTAGGGGTTAGGGTTAGGTTACGCTTTAGGGTTAGGGTAGTTATTAAACCTATCCCACTCTCTAGATACCCCTTAGCACGTAAAGGAATATTATTTGGGGGCCCAGCCATGGAGAAGAGTTTAGACACTAGGATAAGATAAGGAACACACCCATTATAAAGAAATCACATTAGGATTCTCTTTTTAAGCTGTTCCTTAAAACACTAGTGCTTAGGAAATCTATTGGAGGCAGAAGCAGTCAAGGGTAGCCTAGGGTTAGGGTTAGGCTTAGGGTTAGGCTTAGGGTACGGCTTAGGGTACGGGTTTGGGGAGGGCTTCGGGTACGGCGTACGGTATGGGTTAGGGTTAGGGTTAGGGTTAGTGTTAGGGTTAGGGCTCGGTTTAGGGTACGGGTTAGGATTAGGGTACGTGTTAGGGTTAGGGTAGGGGTTAGGGTTAGGTTACTCTTTAGGGTTAGGGTAGTTATTAAACCTATCCCACTCTCTAGATACCCCTTAGCACGTAAAGGAATATTATTTGGGGGTCAAGCCATGGAGAAGAGTTTAGACACTAAGATAATATAAGGAACACACACATTATAAAGAAATCACATTAGGATTCTCTTTTTAAGCTGTTCCTTAAAACACTAGTGCTTAGGAAATCTATTGGAGGCAGAAGAAGTCAAGGGTAGCCTAGGGTTAGGGTTAGGCTTAGGGTTAGGCTTAGGGTACGGCTTAGGGTATGGTTTCGGGGAGGGCTTCGGCTACGGCGTAGGGTATGGGTTAGGGTTAGGGTTAGGGTTAGTGTTAGGGTTAGGGCTCGGTTTAGGGTACGGGTTAGTATTAGGGTACGTGTTAGGGTTAGGGTAGGGGTTAGGGTTAGGTTACGCTTTAGGGTTAGGGTAGTTATTAAACCTATCCCACTCTCTAGATACCCCTTAGCACGTAAAGGAATATTATTTGGGGGTCCAGCCATGGAGAAGAGTTTAGACACTAAGATAATATAAGGAACACACACATTATAAAGAAATCACATTAGGATTCTCTTTTTAAGCTGTTCCTTAAAACACTAGTGCTTAGGAAATCTATTGGAGGCAGAAGAAGTCAAGGGTAGCCTAGGGTTAGGGTTAGGCTTAGGGTTAGGCTTACGGTACGGCTTAGGGTATGGTTTCGGGGAGGGCTTCGGGTACGGCGTAGGGTATGGGTTAGGGTTAGGGTTAGGGTTAGTGTTAGGGTTAGGGCTCGGTTTAGGGTACGGGTTAGGATTAGGGTACGTGTTAGGGTTAGGGTAGGGGTTAGGGTTAGGGTACGTGTTACGGTTAGGGTAGTTATTAAACCTATCCCACTCTCTAGATACCCCTTAGCACGTAAAGGAATATTATTTGGGGGTCCAGCCATGGAGAAGAGTTTAGACACTAGGATAAGATAAGGAACACACCCATTATAAAGAAATCACATTAGGATTCTCTTTTTAAGCTGTTCCTTAAAACACTAGTGCTTAGGAAATCTATTGGAGGCAGAAGCAGTCAAGGGTAGCCTAGGGTTAGGGTTAGGCTTAGGGTTAGGCTTAGGGTACCGCTTAGGGTACGGGTTCGGGGAGGGCTTCGGGTACGGCGTAGGGTATGGGTTAGGGTTAGGGTTAGGGTTAGTGTTAGGGTTAGGGCTCGGTTTAGGGTACGGGTTAGGATTAGGGTACGTGTTAGGGTTAGGGTAGGGGGTTGGGTTAGGGTACGTGTTACTGTTAGGGTAGTTATTAAACCTATCCCACTCTCTAGATACCCCTTAGCACGTAAAGGAATATTATTTGGGGGTCCAGCCATGGAGAAGAGTTTAGACACTAGGATAAGATAAGGAACACACCCATTATAAAGAAATCACATTAGGATTCTCTTTTTAAGCTGTTCCTTAAAACACTAGTGCTTAGGAAATCTATTGGAGGCAGAAGCAGTCAAGGGTAGCCTAGGGTTAGGGTTAGGCTTAGGGTTAGGCTTAGGGTACGGCTTAGGGTATGGGTTCGGGGAGGGCTTCGGGTACGGCGTAGGGTATGGGTTAGGGTTAGGGTTAGGGTTAGTGTTAGGGTTAGGGCTCGGTTTAGGGTACGGGTTAGGATTAGGGTACGTGTTAGGGTTAGGGTAGGGGTTAGGGTTAGGGTACGCGTTACGGTTAGGATAGTGATTAAACCTATCTCACTCTCTAGATACCCCTTAGCACGTAAAGGAATATTATTTGGGGGTCCAGCCATGGAGAAGAGTTTAGACACTAAGATAATATAAGGAACACACACATTATAAAGAAATCACATTAGGATTCTCTTTTTAAGATGTTCCTTAAAACACTAGTGCTTAGGAAATCTATTGGAGGCAGAAGCAGTCAAGGGTAGCCTAGGGTTAGGGTTAGGCTTAGGTTTAGGCTTAGGGTACGGCTCAGGGTACGTGTTCGGGGAGGGCTTCGGGTACGGCGTAGGGTATGGGTTAGGGTTAGGGTTAGGGTTAGTGTTAGTGTTAGGGCTCGGTTTAGGGTACGGGTTAGGATTAGGGTACGTGTTAGGGTTAGGGTAGGGGTTAGGGTTAGTTTACGCGTTAGGGTTAGGGTAGTTATTAAACCTATCCCACTCTCTAGATACCCCTTAGCACGTAAAGGAATATTATTTGGGGGTCCAGCCATGGAGAAGAGTTTAGACACTAAGATAATATAAGGAACCCACACATTATAAAGAAATCACATTAGGATTCTCTTTTTAAGCTGTTCCTTAAAACACTAGTGCTTAGGAAATCTGTTGGAGGCAGAAGCAGTCAAGGGTAGCCTAGGGTTAGGGTTAGTCTTAGGGTTAAGCTTAGGGTACGGCTTAGAGTACGGGTTCGGGGAGGGCTTCGGGTACGGCGTAGCGTATGGGTTAGGGTTAGGGTTAGTGTTAGGGTTAGGGCTCGGTTTAGGGTACGGGTTAGGATTAGGGTACATGTTAGGGTTAGGGTAGGGTTTAGCGTTAGGGTACGCGTTAGGGTTAGGGTAGTTATTAAACCTATCCCACTCTCTAGTAACCCCTTACCACGTAAAGGAATATTATTTGGGGGTCCAGCCATGGAGAAGAGTTTAGACACTAGGATAAGATAAGGAACACACCCATTATAAAGAAATCACATTAGGATTCTCTTTTTAAGCTGTTCCTTAAAACACTAGTGCTTAGGAAATCTATTGGAGGCAGAAGCAGTCAAGGGTAGCCTAGGGTTAGGGTTAGGCTTAGGGTTAGCCTTAGGGTACGGCTTAGGGTACGGGTTTGGGGAGGGCTTCGGGTACGGCGTAGGGTATGGGTTAGGGTTAGGGTTAGGGTTAGTGTTAGGGTTAGGGCTCGGTTTAGGGTACGGGTTAGGATTAGGGTACGCGTTAGGGTTAGGGTAGGGGTTAGGGTTAGGGTACGTGTTACGGTTAGGGTAGTTATTAAACCTATGCCACTCTCTATATACCCCTTAGCACGTAACGGAATATTATTTGGGGGTCCAGCCATGGAGAAGAGTTTAGACACTAGGATAAGATAAGGAACACACCCATTATAAAGAAATCACATTACGATGCTCTTTTTAAGCTGTTCCTTAAAACACTAGTGCTTAGGAAATCTATTGGAGGCAGAAGAAGTCAAGGGTAGGCTAGGGTTAGGGTTAGGCTTAGGGTTAGGCTTAGGGTACGGCTTAGGGTATGGTTTCGGGGAGGGCTTCGGCTACGGCGTAGGGTATGGGTTAGGGTTAGGGTTAGGGTTAGTGTTAGGGTTAGGGCTCGGTTTAGGGTACGGGTTAGGATTAGGGTACGTGTTAGGGTTAGGGTAGGGGTTAGGGTTAGGTTACGCTTTAGGGTTAGGGTAGTTATTAAACCTATCCCACTCTCTAGATACCCCTTAGCACGTAAAGGGATATTATTTGGGGGTCCAGCCATGGAGAAGAGCTTAGACACTAAGATAATATAAGGAACACACACATTATAAAGAAATCACATTAGGATTCTCTTTTTAAGCTGTTCCTTAAAACACTAGTGCTTAGGAAATCTATTGGAGGCAGAAGAAGTCAAGGGTAGCCTAGGGTTAGGGTTAGGCTTAGGGTTAGGCTTAGGGTACGGCTTAGGGTATGGTTTCGGGGAGGGCTTCGGCTACGGCGTAGGGTATGGGTTAGGATTAGGGTTAGGGTTAGTGTTAGGGTTTGGGCTCGGTTTAGGTTACGGGTTAGGATTAGGGTACGTGTTAGGGTTAGGGTAGGGGTTATGGTTAGGTTACGCTTTAGGGTTAGGGTAGTTATTAAACCTATCCCACTCTCTAGATACTCCTTAGCACGTAAAGGAATATTATTTGGGGTTCCAGCCATGGAGAAGAGTTTAGACACTAAGATAATATAAGGAACACACACATTATAAAGAAATCACATTAGGATTCTCTTTTTAAGCTGTTCCTTAAAACACTAGTGCTTAGGAAATCTATTGGAGGCAGAAGAAGTCAAGGGTAGCCTAGGGTTAGGGTTAGGCTTAGGGTTAGGCTTAGGGTACGGCTTAGGGTATGGTTTCGGGGAGGGCTTCGGGTACGGCGTAGGGTATGGGTTAGGGTTAGGGTTAGGGTTAGTGTTAGGGTTAGGGCTCGGTTTAGGGTACGGGTTAGGATTAGGGTACGTGTTAGGGTTAGGGTAGGGGTTAGGGTTAGGTTACGCTTTAGGGTTAGGGTAGTTATTAAACCTATCCCACTCTCTAGATACCCCTTAGCACGTAAAGGAATATTATTTGGGGGCCCAGCCATGGAGAAGAGTTTAGACACTAGGATAAGATAAGGAACACACCCATTATAAAGAAATCACATTAGGATTCTCTTTTTAAGCTGTTCCTTAAAACACTAGTGCTTAGGAAATCTATTGGAGGCAGAAGCAGTCAAGGGTAGCCTAGGGTTAGGGTTAGGCTTAGGGTTAGGCTTAGGGTACCGCTTAGGGTACGGGTTCGGGGAGGGCTTCGGGTACGGCGTAGGGTATGGGTTAGGGTTAGGGTTAGGGTTAGTGTTAGGGTTAGGGCTCGGTTTAGGGTACGGGTTAGGATTAGGGTACGTGTTAGGGTTAGGGTAGGGGGTTGGGTTAGGGTACGTGTTACTGTTAGGGTAGTTATTAAACCTATCCCACTCTCTAGATACCCCTTAGCACGTAAAGGAATATTATTTGGGGGTCCAGCCATGGAGAAGAGTTTAGACACTAGGATAAGATAAGGAACACACCCATTATAAAGAAATCACATTAGGATTCTCTTTTTAAGCTGTTCCTTAAAACACTAGTGCTTAGGAAATCTATTGGAGGCAGAAGCAGTCAAGGGTAGCCTAGGGTTAGGGTTAGGCTTAGGGTTAGGCTTAGGGTACGGCTTAGGGTATGGGTTCGGGGAGGGCTTCGGGTACGGCGTAGGGTATGGGTTAGGGTTAGGGTTAGGGTTAGTGTTAGGGTTAGGGCTCGGTTTAGGGTACGGGTTAGGATTAGGGTACGTGTTAGGGTTAGGGTAGGGGTTAGGGTTAGGGTACGCGTTACGGTTAGGATAGTGATTAAACCTATCTCACTCTCTAGATACCCCTTAGCACGTAAAGGAATATTATTTGGGGGTCCAGCCATGGAGAAGAGTTTAGACACTAAGATAATATAAGGAACACACACATTATAAAGAAATCACATTAGGATTCTCTTTTTAAGATGTTCCTTAAAACACTAGTGCTTAGGAAATCTATTGGAGGCAGAAGCAGTCAAGGGTAGCCTAGGGTTAGGGTTAGGCTTAGGTTTAGGCTTAGGGTACGGCTCAGGGTACGTGTTCGGGGAGGGCTTCGGGTACGGCGTAGGGTATGGGTTAGGGTTAGGGTTAGGGTTAGTGTTAGTGTTAGGGCTCGGTTTAGGGTACGGGTTAGGATTAGGGTACGTGTTAGGGTTAGGGTAGGGGTTAGGGTTAGTTTACGCGTTAGGGTTAGGGTAGTTATTAAACCTATCCCACTCTCTAGATACCCCTTAGCACGTAAAGGAATATTATTTGGGGGTCCAGCCATGGAGAAGAGTTTAGACACTAAGATAATATAAGGAACCCACACATTATAAAGAAATCACATTAGGATTCTCTTTTTAAGCTGTTCCTTAAAACACTAGTGCTTAGGAAATCTGTTGGAGGCAGAAGCAGTCAAGGGTAGCCTAGGGTTAGGGTTAGTCTTAGGGTTAAGCTTAGGGTACGGCTTAGAGTACGGGTTCGGGGAGGGCTTCGGGTACGGCGTAGCGTATGGGTTAGGGTTAGGGTTAGTGTTAGGGTTAGGGCTCGGTTTAGGGTACGGGTTAGGATTAGGGTACATGTTAGGGTTAGGGTAGGGTTTAGCGTTAGGGTACGCGTTAGGGTTAGGGTAGTTATTAAACCTATCCCACTCTCTAGTAACCCCTTACCACGTAAAGGAATATTATTTGGGGGTCCAGCCATGGAGAAGAGTTTAGACACTAGGATAAGATAAGGAACACACCCATTATAAAGAAATCACATTAGGATTCTCTTTTTAAGCTGTTCCTTAAAACACTAGTGCTTAGGAAATCTATTGGAGGCAGAAGCAGTCAAGGGTAGCCTAGGGTTAGGGTTAGGCTTAGGGTTAGCCTTAGGGTACGGCTTAGGGTACGGGTTTCGGGAGGGCTTCGGGTACGGCGTAGGGTATGGGTTAGGGTTAGGGTTAGGGTTAGTGTTAGGGTTAGGGCTCGGTTTAGGGTACGGGTTAGGATTAGGGTACGCGTTAGGGTTAGGGTAGGGGTTAGGTATAGGGTACGTGTTACGGTTAGGGTAGTTATTAAACCTATGCCACTCTCTATATACCCCTTAGCACGTAACGGAATATTATTTGGGGGTCCAGCCATGGAGAAGAGTTTAGACACTAGGATAAGATAAGGAACACACCCATTATAAAGAAATCACATTACGATGCTCTTTTTAAGCTGTTCCTTAAAACACTAGTGCTTAGGAAATCTATTGGAGGCAGAAGAAGTCAAGGGTAGGCTAGGGTTAGGGTTAGGCTTAGGGTTAGGCTTAGGGTACGGCTTAGGGTATGGTTTCGGGGAGGGCTTCGGCTACGGCGTAGGGTATGGGTTAGGGTTAGGGTTAGGGTTAGTGTTAGGGTTAGGGCTCGGTTTAGGGTACGGGTTAGGATTAGGGTACGTGTTAGGGTTAGGGTAGGGGTTAGGGTTAGGTTACGCTTTAGGGTTAGGGTAGTTATTAAACCTATCCCACTCTCTAGATACCCCTTAGCACGTAAAGGGATATTATTTGGGGGTCCAGCCATGGAGAAGAGCTTAGACACTAAGATAATATAAGGAACACACACATTATAAAGAAATCACATTAGGATTCTCTTTTTAAGCTGTTCCTTAAAACACTAGTGCTTAGGAAATCTATTGGAGGCAGAAGAAGTCAAGGGTAGCCTAGGGTTAGGGTTAGGCTTAGGGTTAGGCTTAGGGTACGGCTTAGGGTATGGTTTCGGGGAGGGCTTCGGCTACGGCGTAGGGTATGGGTTAGGGTTAGGGTTAGGGTTAGTGTTAGGGTTTGGGCTCGGTTTAGGTTACGGGTTAGGATTAGGGTACGTGTTAGGGTTAGGGTAGGGGTTATGGTTAGGTTACGCTTTAGGGTTAGGGTAGTTATTAAACCTATCCCACTCTCTAGATACTCCTTAGCACGTAAAGGAATATTATTTGGGGGTCCAGCCATGGAGAAGAGTTTAGACACTAAGATAATATAAGGAACACACACATTATAAAGAAATCACATTAGGATTCTCTTTTTAAGCTGTTCCTTAAAACACTAGTGCTTAGGAAATCTATTGGAGGCAGAAGAAGTCAAGGGTAGCCTAGGGTTAGGGTTAGGCTTAGGGTTAGGCTTAGGGTACGGCTTAGGGTATGGTTTCGGGGAGGGCTTCGGGTACGGCGTAGGGTATGGGTTAGGGTTAGGGTTAGGGTTAGTGTTAGGGTTAGGGCTCGGTTTAGGGTACGGGTTAGGATTAGGGTACGTGTTAGGGTTAGGGTAGGGGTTAGGGTTAGGTTACGCTTTAGGGTTAGGGTAGTTATTAAACCTATCCCACTCTCTAGATACCCCTTAGCACGTAAAGGAATATTATTTGGGGGCCCAGCCATGGAGAAGAGTTTAGACACTAGGATAAGATAAGGAACACACCCATTATAAAGAAATCACATTAGGATTCTCTTTTTAAGCTGTTCCTTAAAACACTAGTGCTTAGGAAATCTATTGGAGGCAGAAGCAGTCAAGGGTAGCCTAGGGTTAGGGTTAGGCTTAGGGTTAGGCTTAGGGTACGGCTTAGGGTAAGGGTTTGGGGAGGGCTTCGGGTACGGCGTACGGTATGGGTTAGGGTTAGGGTTAGGGTTAGTGTTAGGGTTAGGGCTCGGTTTAGGGTACGGGTTAGGATTAGGGTACGTGTTAGGGTTAGGGTAGGGGTTAGGGTTAGGTTACTCTTTAGGGTTAGGGTAGTTATTAAACCTATCCCACTCTCTAGATACCCCTTAGCACGTAAAGGAATATTATTTGGGGGTCAAGCCATGGAGAAGAGTTTAGACACTAAGATAATATAAGGAACACACACATTATAAAGAAATCACATTAGGATTCTCTTTTTAAGCTGTTCCTTAAAACACTAGTGCTTAGGAAATCTATTGGAGGCAGAAGAAGTCAAGGGTAGCCTAGGGTTAGGGTTAGGCTTAGGGTTAGGCTTAGGGTACGGCTTAGGGTATGGTTTCGGGGAGGGCTTCGGCTACGGCGTAGGGTATGGGTTAGGGTTAGGGTTAGGGTTAGTGTTAGGGTTAGGGCTCGGTTTAGGGTACGGGTTAGTATTAGGGTACGTGTTAGGGTTAGGGTAGGGGTTAGGGTTAGGTTACGCTTTAGGGTTAGGGTAGTTATTAAACCTATCCCACTCTCTAGATACCCCTTAGCACGTAAAGGAATATTATTTGGGGGTCCAGCCATGGAGAAGAGTTTAGACACTAAGATAATATAAGGAACACACACATTATAAAGAAATCACATTAGGATTCTCTTTTTAAGCTGTTCCTTAAAACACTAGTGCTTAGGAAATCTATTGGAGGCAGAAGAAGTCAAGGGTAGCCTAGGGTTAGGGTTAGGCTTAGGGTTAGGCTTACGGTACGGCTTAGGGTATGGTTTCGGGGAGGGCTTCGGGTACGGCGTAGGGTATGGGTTAGGGTTAGGGTTAGGGTTAGTGTTAGGGTTAGGGCTCGGTTTAGGGTACGGGTTAGGATTAGGGTACGTGTTAGGGTTAGGGTAGGGGTTAGGGTTAGGGTACGTGTTACGGTTAGGGTAGTTATTAAACCTATCCCACTCTCTAGATACCCCTTAGCACGTAAAGGAATATTATTTGGGGGTCCAGCCATGGAGAAGAGTTTAGACACTAGGATAAGATAAGGAACACACCCATTATAAAGAAATCACATTAGGATTCTCTTTTTAAGCTGTTCCTTAAAACACTAGTGCTTAGGAAATCTATTGGAGGCAGAAGCAGTCAAGGGTAGCCTAGGGTTAGGGTTAGGCTTAGGGTTAGGCTTAGGGTACCGCTTAGGGTACGGGTTCGGGGAGGGCTTCGGGTACGGCGTAGGGTATGGCTTAGGGTTAGGGTTAGGGTTAGTGTTAGGGTTAGGGCTCGGTTTAGGGTACGGGTTAGGATTAGGGTACGTGTTAGGGTTAGGGTAGGGGGTTGGGTTAGGGTACGTGTTACTGTTAGGGTAGTTATTAAACCTATCCCACTCTCTAGATACCCCTTAGCACGTAAAGGAATATTATTTGGGGGTCCAGCCATGGAGAAGAGTTTAGACACTAAGATAATATAAGGAACACACACATTATAAAGAAATCACATTAGGATTCTCTTTTTAAGCTGTTCCTTAAAACACTAGTGCTTAGGAAATCTATTGGAGGCAGAAGCAGTCAAGGGTAGCCTAGGGTTAGGGTTAGGCTTAGGGTTAGCCTTAGGGTACGGCTTAGGGTACGGGTTTGGGGAGGGCTTCGGGTACGGCGTAGGGTATGGGTTAGGGTTAGGGTTAGGGTTAGTGTTAGGGTTAGGGCTCGGTTTAGGGTACGGGTTAGGATTAGGGTACGCGTTAGGGTTAGGGTAGGGGTTAGGGTTAGGGTACGTGTTACGGTTAGGGTAGTTATTAAACCTATGCCACTCTCTATATACCCCTTAGCACGTAACGGAATATTATTTGGGGGTCCAGCCATGGAGAAGAGTTTAGACACTAGGATAAGATAAGGAACACACCCATTATAAAGAAATCACATTACGATGCTCTTTTTAAGCTGTTCCTTAAAACACTAGTGCTTAGGAAATCTATTGGAGGCAGAAGAAGTCAAGGGTAGGCTAGGGTTAGGGTTAGGCTTAGGGTTAGGCTTAGGGTACGGCTTAGGGTATGGTTTCGGGGAGGGCTTCGGCTACGGCGTAGGGTATGGGTTAGGGTTAGGGTTAGGGTTAGTGTTAGGGTTAGGGCTCGGTTTAGGGTACGGGTTAGGATTAGGGTACGTGTTAGGGTTAGGGTAGGGGTTAGTGTTAGGTTACGCTTTAGGGTTAGGGTAGTTATTAAACCTATCCCACTCTCTAGATACTCCTTAGCACGTAAAGGAATATTATTTGGGGGTCCAGCCATGGAGAAGAGTTTAGACACTAAGATAATATAAGGAACACACACATTATAAAGAAATCACATTAGGATTCTCTTTTTAAGCTGTTCCTTAAAACACTAGTGCTTAGGAAATCTATTGGAGGCAGAAGAAGTCAAGGGTAGCCTAGGGTTAGGGTTAGGCTTAGGGTTAGGCTTAGGGTACGGCTTAGGGTATGGTTTCGGGGAGGGCTTCGGGTACGGCGTAGGGTATGGGTTAGGGTTAGGGTTAGGGTTAGTGTTAGGGTTAGGGCTCGGTTTAGGGTACGGGTTAGGATTAGGGTACGTGTTAGGGTTAGGGTAGGGGTTAGGGTTAGGTTACGCTTTAGGGTTAGGGTAGTTATTAAACCTATCCCACTCTCTAGATACCCCTTAGCACGTAAAGGAATATTATTTGGGGGTCCAGCCATGGAGAAGAGTTTAGACACTAAGATAATATAAGGAACACACACATTATAAAGAAATCACATTAGGATTCTCTTTTTAAGCTGTTCCTTAAAACACTAGTGCTTAGGAAATCTATTGGAGGCAGAAGCAGTCAAGGGTAGCCTAGGCTTAGGGTTAGGCTTAGGGTTAGGCTTAGGGTACGGCGTAGGTTATGGGTTAGGGTTAGGGTTAGGGTTAGTGTTAGGGTTAGGGCTCGGTTTAGGGTACGGGTTAGGATTAGGGTACGTGTTAGGGTTAGGGTAGGGGTTAGGGTTAGGGTACGTGTTACGGTTAGGGTAGTTATTAAACCTATCCCACTCTCTAGATACCCCTTAGCACGTAAAGGAATATTATTTGGGGGTCCAGCCATGGAGAAGAGTTTAGACACTAGGATAAGATAAGGAACACACCCATTATAAAGAAATCACATTAGGATTCTCTTTTTAAGCTGTTCCTTAAAACACTAGTGCTTAGGAAATCTATTGGAGGCAGAAGCAGTCAAGGGTAGCCTAGGGTTAGGGTTAGGCTTAGGGTTAGGCTTAGGGTACCGCTTAGGGTACGGGTTCGGGGAGGGCTTCGGGTACGGCGTAGGGTATGGGTTAGGGTTAGGGTTAGGGTTAGTGTTAGGGTTAGGGCTCGGTTTAGGGTACGGGTTAGGATTAGGGTACGTGTTAGGGTTAGGGTAGGGGGTTGGGTTAGGGTACGTGTTACTGTTAGGGTAGTTATTAAACCTATCCCACTCTCTAGATACCCCTTAGCACGTAAAGGAATATTATTTGGGGGTCCAGCCATGGAGAAGAGTTTAGACACTAGGATAAGATAAGGAACACACCCATTATAAGGAAATCACATTACGATGCTCTTTTTAAGCTGTTCCTTAAAACACTAGTGCTTAGGAAATCTATTGGAGGCAGAAGAAGTCAAGGGTAGGCTAGGGTTAGGGTTAGGCTTAGGGTTAGGCTTAGGGTACGGCTTAGGGTATGGTTTCGGGGAGGGCTTCGGCTACGGCGTAGGGTATGGGTTAGGGTTAGGGTTAGGGTTAGGGTTAGTGTTAGGGTTAGGGCTCGGTTTAGGGTACGGGTTAGGATTAGGGTACGTGTTAGGGTTAGGGTAGGGGTTAGGGTTAGGTTACGCTTTAGGGTTAGGGTAGTTATTAAACCTATCCCACTCTCTAGATACCCCTTAGCACGTAAAGGAATATTATTTGGGGGTCCAGCCATGGAGAAGAGTTTAGACACTAAGATAATATAAGGAACACACACATTATAAAGAAATCACATTAGGATTCTCTTTTTAAGCTGTTCCTTAAAACACTAGTGCTTAGGAAATCTATTGGAGGCAGAAGAAGTCAAGGGTAGCCTAGGGTTAGGGTTAGGCTTAGGGTTAGGCTTAGGGTACGGCTTAGGGTATGGTTTCGGGGAGGGCTTCGGCTACGGCGTAGGGTATGGGTTAGGGTTAGGGTTAGGGTTAGTGTTAGGGTTAGGGCTCGGTTTAGGGTACGGGTTAGGATTAGGGTACGTGTTAGGGTTAGGGTAGGGGTTAGGGTTAGGTTACGCTTTAGGGTTAGGGTAGTTATTAAACCTATCCCACTCTCTAGATACCCCTTAGCACGTAAAGGAATATTATTTGGGGGTCCAGCCATGGAGAAGAGTTTAGACACTAGGATAAGATAAGGAACACACCCATTATAAAGAAATCACATTAGGATTCTCTTTTTAAGCTGTTCCTTAAAACACTAGTGCTTAGGAAATCTATTGGAGGCAGAAGCAGTCAAGGGTAGCCTAGGGTTAGGGTTAGGCTTAGGGTTAGGCTTAGGGTACCGCTTAGGGTACGGGTTCGGGGAGGGCTTCGGGTACGGCGTAGGGTATGGGTTAGGGTTAGGGTTAGGGTTAGTGTTAGGGTTAGGGCTCGGTTTAGGGTACGGGTTAGGATTAGGGTACGTGTTAGGGTTAGGGTAGGGGGTTGGGTTAGGGTACGTGTTACTGTTAGGGTAGTTATTAAACCTATCCCACTCTCTAGATACCCCTTAGCACGTAAAGGAATATTATTTGGGGGTCCAGCCATGGAGAAGAGTTTAGACACTAGGATAAGATAAGGAACACACCCATTATAAAGAAATCACATTAGGATTCTCTTTTTAAGCTGTTCCTTAAAAGACTAGTGCTTAGGAAATCTATTGGAGCCAGAAGCAGTCAAGGGTAGCCTAGGGTTAGGGTTAGGCTTAGGGTTAGGCTTAGGGTACGGTTTAGGGTACGGGTTCGGGGAGGGCTTCGGGTACGGCGTAGGGTATGGGTTAGGGTTAGGGTTAGGGTTAGTGTTAGGGTTAGGGCTCGGTTTAGGGTACGGGTTAGGATTAGGGTACGTGTTAGGGTTAGGGTAGGGGTTAGGGTTAGGTTACGCTTTAGGGTTAGGGTAGTTATTAAACCTATCCCTCTCTCTAGATACCCCTTAGCACGTAAAGGAATATTATTTGGGGGTCCAGCCATGGAGAAGAGTTTAGACACTAAGATAATATAAGGAACACACACATTATAAAGAAATCACATTAGGATTCTCTTTTTAAGCTGTTCCTTAAAACACTAGTGCTTAGGAAATCTATTGGAGGCAGAAGCAGTCAAGGGTAGCCTAGGGTTAGGGTTAGGCTTAGGTTTAGGCTTAGGGTACGGCTCAGGGTACGTGTTCGGGGAGGGCTTCGGGTACGGCGTAGGGTATGGGTTAGGGTTAGGGTTAGGGTTAGTGTTAGTGTTAGGGCTCGGTTTAGGGTACGGGTTAGGATTAGGGTACGTGTTACGGTTAGGGTAGGGGTTAGGGTTAGTTTACGCGTTAGGGTTAGGGTAGTTATTAAACCTATCCCACTCTCTAGATACCCCTTAGCACGTAAAGGAATATTATTTGGGGGTCCAGCCATGGAGAAGAGTTTAGACACTAAGATAATATAAGGAACCCACACATTATAAAGAAATCACATTAGGATTCTCTTTTTAAGCTGTTCCTTAAAACACTAGTGCTTAGTTAATCTATTGGAGGCAGAAGCAGTCAAGGGTAGCCTAGGGTTAGGGTTAGTCTTAGGGTTAGGCTTAGGGTACGGCTTAGAGTACGGGTTCGGGGAGGGCTTCGGGTACGGCGTAGGGTATGGGTTAGGGTTAGGGTTAGTGTTAGGGTTAGGGCTCGGTTTAGGGTACGGGTTAGGATTAGGGTACGTGTTAGGGTTAGGGTAGGGGTTAGCGTTAGGGTACGCGTTAGGGTTAGGGTAGTTATTAAAACTATCCCACTCTCTAGTAACCCCTTACCACGTAAAGGAATATTATTTGGGGGTCCAGCCATGGAGAAGAGTTTAGACACTAGGATAAGATAAGGAACACACCCATTATAAAGAAATCACATTAGGATTCTCTTTTTAAGCTGTTCCTTAAAACACTAGTGCTTAGGAAATCTATTGGAGGCAGAAGCAGTCAAGGGTAGCCTAGGGTTAGGGTTAGGCTTAGGGTTAGGCTTAGGGTACGGCTTAGGGTACGGGTTTGCGGAGGGCTTTGGGTACGGCGTAGGGTATGGGTTAGGGTTAGGGTTAGGGTTAGTGTTAGGGTTAGGGCTCGGTTTAGGGTACGGGTTAGGATTAGGGTACGCGTTAGGGTTAGGGTAGGGGTTAGGGTTAGGGTACGTGTTACGGTTAGGGTAGTTATTAAACCTATGCCACTCTCTATATACCCCTTAGCACGTAACGGAATATTATTTGGGGGTCCAGCCATGGAGAAGAGTTTAGACACTAGGATAAGATAAGGAACACACCCATTATAAAGAAATCACATTACGATGCTCTTTTTAAGCTGTTCCTTAAAACACTAGTGCTTAGGAAATCTATTGGAGGCAGAAGAAGTCAAGGGTAGGCTAGGGTTAGGGTTAGGCTTAGGGTTAGGCTTAGGGTACGGCTTAGGGTATGGTTTCGGGGAGGGCTTCGGCTACGGCGTAGGGTATGGGTTAGGGTTAGGGTTAGGGTTAGTGTTAGGGTTAGGGCTCGGTTTAGGGTACGGGTTAGGATTAGGGTACATGTTAGGGTTAGGGTAGGGGTTAGGGTTAGGTTACGCTTTAGGGTTAGGGTAGTTATAAAACCTATCCCACTCTCTAGATACCCCTTAGCACGTAAAGGAATATTATTTGGGGGTCCAGCCATGGAGAAGAGTTTAGACACTAAGATAATATAAGGAACACACACATTATAAAGAAATCACATTAGGATTCTCTTTTTAAGCTGTTCCTTAAAACACTAGTGCTTAGGAAATCTATTGGAGGCAGAAGAAGTCAAGGGTAGCCTAGGGTTAGGGTTAGGCTTAGGGTTAGGCTTAGGGTACGGCTTAGGGTATGGTTTCGGGGAGGGCTTCGGCTACGGCGTAGGGTATGGGTTAGGGTTAGGGTTAGGGTTAGTGTTAGGGTTAGGGCTCGGTTTAGGGTACGGGTTAGGATTAGGGTACGTGTTAGGGTTAGGGTAGGGGTTAGGGTTAGGTTACGCTTTAGGGTTAGGGTAGTTATTAAACCTATCCCACTCTCTAGATACCCCTTAGCACGTAAAGGAATATTATTTGGGGGTCCAGCCATGGAGAAGAGTTTAGACACTAAGATAATATAAGGAACACACACATTATAAAGAAATCACATTAGGATTCTCTTTTTAAGCTGTTCCTTAAAACACTAGTGCTTAGGAAATCTATTGGAGGCAGAAGAAGTGAAGGGTATCCTAGGGTTAGGGTTAGGCTTAGGGTTAGGCTTAGGGTACGGCTTAGGGTATGGTTTCGGGGAGGGCTTCGGCTACGGCGTAGGGTATGGGTTAGGGTTAGGGTTAGGGTTAGTGTTAGGGTTAGGGCTCGGTTTAGGGTACGGGTTAGGATTAGGGTACGTGTTAGGGTTAGGGTAGGGGTTAGGGTTAGGTTACGCTTTAGGGTTAGGGTAGTTATTAAACCTATCCCACTCTCTAGATACTCCTTAGCACGTAAAGGAATATTATTTGGGGGTCCAGCCATGGAGAATAGTTTAGACACTAAGATAATATAAGGAACACACACATTATAAAGAAATCACATTAGGATTCTCTTTTTAAGCTGTTCCTTAAAACACTAGTGCTTAGGAAATCTATTGGAGGCAGAAGAAGTCAAGGGTAGCCTAGGGTTAGGGTT
Source organism: Balaenoptera physalus (assembly GCF_965194825.1). Classification (NCBI taxonomy): domain Eukaryota; kingdom Metazoa; phylum Chordata; class Mammalia; order Artiodactyla; family Balaenopteridae; genus Balaenoptera; species Balaenoptera physalus. The sequence goes on from NW_028125267.1 coordinate 101,625, forward strand.
AGGCTTAGGGTTAGGCTTAGGGTACGGCTTAGGGTATGGTTTCGGGGAGGGCTTCGGCTACGGCGTAGGGTATGGGTTAGGGTTAGGGTTAGGGTTAGTGTTAGGGTTAGGGCTCGGTTTAGGGTACGGGTTAGTATTAGGGTACGTGTTAGGGTTAGGGTAGGGGTTAGGGTTAGGTTACGCTTTAGGGTTAGGGTAGTTATTAAACCTATCCCACTCTCTAGATACCCCTTAGCACGTAAAGGAATATTATTTGGGGGTCCAGCCATGGAGAAGAGTTTAGACACTAAGATAATATAAGGAACACACACATTATAAAGAAATCACATTAGGATTCTCTTTTTAAGCTGTTCCTTAAAACACTAGTGCTTAGGAAATCTATTGGAGGCAGAAGAAGTCAAGGGTAGCCTAGGGTTAGGGTTAGGCTTAGGGTTAGGCTTAGGGTACGGCTTAGGGTATGGTTTCGGGGAGGGCTTCGGGTACGGCGTAGGGTATGGGTTAGGGTTAGGGTTAGGGTTAGTGTTAGGGTTAGGGCTCGGTTTAGGGTACGGGTTAGGATTAGGGTACGTGTTAGGGTTAGGGTAGGGGTTAGGGTTAGGTTACGCTTTAGGGTTAGGGTAGTTATTAAACCTATCCCACTCTCTAGATACCCCTTAGCACGTAAAGGAATATTATTTGGGGGTCCAGCCATGGAGAAGAGTTTAGACACTAAGATAATATAAGGAACACACACATTATAAAGAAATCACATTAGGATTCTCTTTTTAAGCTGTTCCTTAAAACACTAGTGCTTAGGAAATCTATTGGAGGCAGAAGCAGTCAAGGGTAGCCTAGGCTTAGGGTTAGGCTTAGGGTTAGGCTTAGGGTACGGCGTAGGTTATGGGTTAGGGTTAGGGTTAGGGTTAGTGTTAGGGTTAGGGCTCGGTTTAGGGTACGGGTTAGGATTAGGGTACGTGTTAGGGTTAGGGTAGGGGTTAGGGTTAGGGTACGTGTTACGGTTAGGGTAGTTATTAAACCTATCCCACTCTCTAGATACCCCTTAGCACGTAAAGGAATATTATTTGGGGGTCCAGCCATGGAGAAGAGTTTAGACACTAGGATAAGATAAGGAACACACCCATTATAAAGAAATCACATTAGGATTCTCTTTTTAAGCTGTTCCTTAAAACACTAGTGCTTAGGAAATCTATTGGAGGCAGAAGCAGTCAAGGGTAGCCTAGGGTTAGGGTTAGGCTTAGGGTTAGGCTTAGGGTACCGCTTAGGGTACGGGTTCGGGGAGGGCTTCGGGTACGGCGTAGGGTATGGGTTAGGGTTAGGGTTAGGGTTAGTGTTAGGGTTAGGGCTCGGTTTAGGGTACGGGTTAGGATTAGGGTACGTGTTAGGGTTAGGGTAGGGGGTTGGGTTAGGGTACGTGTTACTGTTAGGGTAGTTATTAAACCTATCCCACTCTCTAGATACCCCTTAGCACGTAAAGGAATATTATTTGGGGGTCCAGCCATGGAGAAGAGTTTAGACACTAGGATAAGATAAGGAACACACCCATTATAAGGAAATCACATTACGATGCTCTTTTTAAGCTGTTCCTTAAAACACTAGTGCTTAGGAAATCTATTGGAGGCAGAAGAAGTCAAGGGTAGGCTAGGGTTAGGGTTAGGCTTAGGGTTAGGCTTAGGGTACGGCTTAGGGTATGGTTTCGGGGAGGGCTTCGGCTACGGCGTAGGGTATGGGTTAGGGTTAGGGTTAGGGTTAGTGTTAGGGTAAGGGCTCGGTTTAGGGTACGGGTTAGGATTAGGGTACGTGTTAGGGTTAGGGTAGGGGTTAGGGTTAGGTTACGCTTTAGGGTTAGGGTAGTTATTAAACCTATCCCACTCTCTAGATACTCCTTAGCACGTAAAGGAATATTATTTGGGGGTCCAGCCATGGAGAAGAGTTTAGACACTAAGATAATATAAGGAACACACACATTATAAAGAAATCACATTAGGATTCTCTTTTTAAGCTGTTCCTTAAAACACTAGTGCTTAGGAAATCTATTGGAGGCAGAAGAAGTCAAGGGTAGCCTAGGGTTAGGGTTAGGCTTAGGGTTAGGCTTAGGGTACGGCTTAGGGTATGGTTTCGGAGAGGGCTTCGGGTACGGCGTAGGGTATGGGTTAGGGTTAGGGTTAGGGTTAGTGTTAGGGTTAGGGCTCGGTTTAGGGTACGGGTTAGTATTAGGGTACGTGTTAGGGTTAGGGTAGGGGTTAGGGTTAGGTTACGCTTTAGGGTTAGGGTAGTTATTAAACCTATCCCACTCTCTAGATACCCCTTAGCACGTAAAGGAATATTATTTGGGGGTCCAGCCATGGAGAAGAGTTTAGACACTAAGATAATATAAGGAACACACACATTATAAAGAAATCACATTAGGATTCTCTTTTTAAGCTGTTCCTTAAAACACTAGTGCTTAGGAAATCTATTGGAGGCAGAAGAAGTCAAGGGTAGCCTAGGGTTAGGGTTAGGCTTAGGGTTAGGCTTAGGGTACGGCTTAGGGTATGGTTTCGGGGAGGGCTTCGGGTATGGCGTAGGGTATGGGTTAGGGTTAGGGTTAGGGTTAGTGTTAGGGTTAGGGCTCGGTTTAGGGTACGGGTTAGGATTAGGGTACGTGTTAGGGTTAGGGTAGGGGTTAGGGTTAGGTTACGCTTTAGGGTTAGGGTAGTTATTAAACCTATCCCACTCTCTAGATACCCCTTAGCACGTAAAGGAATATTATTTGGGGGTCCAGCCATGGAGAAGAGTTTAGACACTAAGATAATATAAGGAACACACACATTATAAAGAAATCACATTAGGATTCTCTTTTTAAGCTGTTCCTTAAAACACTAGTGCTTAGGAAATCTATTGGAGGCAGAAGCAGTCAAGGGTAGCCTAGGCTTAGGGTTAGGCTTAGGGTTAGGCTTAGGGTACCGCTTAGGGTACGGGTTCGGGGAGGGCTTCGGGTACGGCGTAGGGTATGGGTTAGGGTTAGGGTTAGGGTTAGTGTTAGGGTTAGGGCTCGGTTTAGGGTACGGGTTAGGATTAGGGTACGTGTTAGGGTTAGGGTAGGGGGTTGGGTTAGGGTACGTGTTACTGTTAGGGTAGTTATTAAACCTATCCCACTCTCTAGATACCCCTTAGCACGTAAAGGAATATTATTTGGGGGTCCAGCCATGGAGAAGAGTTTAGACACTAGGATAAGATAAGGAACACACCCATTATAAAGAAATCACATTAGGATTCTCTTTTTAAGCTGTTCCTTAAAACAATAGTGCTTAGGAAATCTATTGGAGGCAGAAGCAGTCAAGGGTAGCCTAGGGTTAGGGTTAGGCTTAGGGTTAGGCTTAGGGTACGGCTTAGGGTATGGGTTCGGGGAGGGCTTCGGGTACGGCGTAGGGTATGGGTTAGGGTTAGGGTTAGGGTTAGTGTTAGGGTTAGGGCTCGGTTTAGGGTACGGGTTAGGATTAGGGTACGTGTTAGGGTTAGGGTAGGGGTTAGGGTTAGGGTACGCGTTACGGTTAGGATAGTGATTAAACGTATCCCACTCTCTAGATACCCCTTAGCACGTAAAGGAATATTATTTGGGGGTCCAGCCATGGAGAAGAGTTTAGACACTAAGATAATATAAGGAACACACACATTATAAAGAAATCACATTAGGATTCTCTTTTTAAGCTGTTCCTTAAAACACTAGTGCTTAGGAAATCTATTGGAGCCAGAAGCAGTCAAGGGTAGCCTAGGGTTAGGGTTAGGCTTAGGGTTAGGCTTAGGGTACGGTTTAGGGTACGGGTTCGGGGAGGGCTTCGGGTACGGCGTAGGGTATGGGTTAGGGTTAGGGTTAGGGTTAGTGTTAGGGTTAGGGCTCGGTTTAGGGTACGGGTTAGGATTAGGGTACGTGTTAGGGTTAGGGTAGGGGTTAGGGTTAGGTTACGCTTTAGGGTTAGGGTAGTTATTAAACCTATCCCTCTCTCTAGATACCCCTTAGCACGTAAAGGAATATTATTTGGGGGTCCAGCCATGGAGAAGAGTTTAGACACTAAGATAATATAAGGAACACACACATTATAAAGAAATCACATTCGGATTCTCTTTTTAAGCTGTTCCTTAAAACACTAGTGCTTAGGAAATCTGTTGGAGGCAGAAGCAGTCAAGGGTAGCCTAGGGTTAGGCTTAGTCTTAGGGTTAGGCTTAGGGTACGGCTTAGAGTACGGGTTCGGGGAGGGCTTCGGGTACGGCGTAGGGTATGGGTTAGGGTTAGGGTTAGTGTTAGGGTTAGGGCTCGGTTTAGGGTACGGGTTAGGATTAGGGTACGTGTTAGGGTTAGGGTAGGGTTTAGCGTTAGGGTACGCGTTAGGGTTAGGGTAGTTATTAAACCTATCCCACTCTCTAGTAACCCCTTACCACGTAAAGGAATATTATTTGGGGGTCCAGCCATGGAGAAGAGTTTAGACACTAGGATAAGATAAGGAACACACCCATTATAAAGAAATTACATTAGGATTCTCTTTTTAAGCTGTTCCTTAAAACACTAGTGCTTAGGAAATCTATTGGAGGCAGAAGCAGTCAAGGGTAGCCTAGGGTTAGGGTTAGGCTTAGGGTTAGTCTTAGGGTACGGCTTAGGGTACGGGTTTGGCGAGGGCTTCGGGTACGGCGTAGGGTATGGGTTAGGGTTAGGGTTAGGGTTAGTGTTAGGGTTAGGGCTCGGTTTAGGGTACGGGTTAGGATTAGGGTACGCGTTAGGGTTAGGGTAGGGGTTAGGGTTAGGGTACGTGTTACGGTTAGGGTAGTTATTAAACCTATGCCACTCTCTATATACCCCTTAGCACGTAACGGAATATTATTTGGGGGTCCAGCCATGGAGAAGAGTTTAGACACTAGGATAAGATAAGGAACACACCCATTATAAAGAAATCACATTACGATGCTCTTTTTAAGCTGTTCCTTAAAACACTAGTGCTTAGGAAATCTATTGGAGGCAGAAGAAGTCAAGGGTAGGCTAGGGTTAGGGTTAGGCTTAGGGTTAGGCTTAGGGTACGGCTTAGGGTATGGTTTCGGGGAGGGCTTCGGCTACGGCGTAGGGTATGGGTTAGGGTTAGGGTTAGGGTTAGTGTTAGGGTTAGGGCTCGGTTTAGGGTACGGGTTAGGATTAGGGTACGTGTTAGGGTTAGGGTAGGGGTTAGGGTTAGGGTACGCTTTAGGGTTAGGGTAGTTATTAAACCTATCCCACTCTCTAGATACCCCTTAGCACGTAAAGGAATATTATTTGGGGGTCCAGCCATGGAGAAGAGTTTAGACACTAAGATAATATAAGGAACACACACATTATAAAGAAATCACATTAGGATTCTCTTTTTAAGCTGTTCCTTAAAACACTAGTGCTTAGGAAATCTATTGGAGGCAGAAGCAGTCAAGGGTAGCCTAGGCTTAGGGTTAGGCTTAGGGTTAGGCTTAGGGTACGGCGTAGGTTATGGGTTAGGGTTAGGGTTAGGGTTAGTGTTAGTGTTAGGGCTCGGTTTAGGGTACGGGTTAGGATTAGGGTACGTGTTAGGGTTAGGGTAGGGGTTAGGGTTAGGGTACGTGTTACGGTTAGGGTAGATATTAAACCTATCCCACTCTCTAGATACCCCTTAGCACGTAAAGGAATATTATTTGGGGGTCCAGCCATGGAGAAGAGTTTAGACACTAGGATAAGATAAGGAACACACCCATTATAAAGAAATCACATTAGGATTCTCTTTTTAAGCTGTTCCTTAAAACACTAGTGCTTAGGAAATCTATTGGAGGCAGAAGCAGTCAAGGGTAGCCTAGGGTTAGGGTTAGGCTTAGGGTTAGGCTTAGGGTACCGCTTAGGGTACGGGTTCGGGGAGGGCTTCGGGTACGGCGTAGGGTATGGGTTAGGGTTAGGGTTAGGGTTAGTGTTAGGGTTAGGGCTCGGTTTAGGGTACGGGTTAGGATTAGGGTACGTGTTAGGGTTAGGGTAGGGGGTTGGGTTAGGGTACGTGTTACTGTTAGGGTAGTTATTAAACCTATCCCACTCTCTAGATACCCCTTAGCACGTAAAGGAATATTATTTGGGGGTCCAGCCATGGAGAAGAGTTTAGACACTAGGATAAGATAAGGAACACACCCATTATAAAGAAATCACATTACGATGCTCTTTTTAAGCTGTTCCTTAAAACACTAGTGCTTAGGAAATCTATTGGAGGCAGAAGAAGTCAAGGGTAGGCTAGGGTTAGGGTTAGGCTTAGGGTTAGGCTTAGGGTACGGCTTAGGGTATGGTTTCGGGGAGGGCTTCGGCTACGGCGTAGGGTATGGGTTAGGGTTAGGGTTAGGGTTAGTGTTAGGGTTAGGGCTCGGTTTAGGGTACGGGTTAGGATTAGGGTACGTGTTAGGGTTAGGGTAGGGGTTAGGGTTAGGTTACGCTTTAGGGTTAGGGTAGTTATTAAACCTATCCCACTCTCTAGATACCCCTTAGCACGTAAAGGAATATTATTTGGGGGTCCAGCCATGGAGAAGAGTTTAGACACTAAGATAATATAAGGAACACACACATTATAAAGAAATCACATTAGGATTCTCTTTTTAAGCTGTTCCTTAAAACACTAGTGCTTAGGAAATCTATTGGAGGCAGAAGAAGTCAAGGGTAGCCTAGGGTTAGGGTTAGGCTTAGGGTTAGGCTTAGGGTACGGCTTAGGGTATGGTTTCGGGGAGGGCTTCGGCTACGGCGTAGGGTATGGGGTAGGGTTAGGGTTAGGGTTAGTGTTAGGGTTAGGGCTCGGTTTAGGGTACGGGTTAGGATTAGGGTACGTGTTAGGGTTAGGGTACGGGTTAGGGTTAGGTTACGCTTTAGGGTTAGGGTAGTTATTAAACCTATCCCACTCTCTAGATACTCCTTAGCACGTAAAGGAATATTATTTGGGGGTCCAGCCATGGAGAAGAGTTTAGACACTAAGATAATATAAGGAACACACACATTATAAAGAAATCACATTAGGATTCTCTTTTTAAGCTGTTCCTTAAAACACTAGTGCTTAGGAAATCTATTGGAGGCAGAAGAAGTCAAGGGTAGCCTAGGGTTAGGGTTAGGCTTAGGGTTAGGCTTAGGGTACGGCTTAGGGTATGGTTTCGGGGAGGGCTTCGGGTACGGCGTAGGGTATGGGTTAGGGTTAGGGTTAGGGTTAGTGTTAGGGTTAGGGCTCGGTTTAGGGTACGGGTTAGTATTAGGGTACGTGTTAGGGTTAGGGTAGGGGTTAGGGTTAGGTTACGCTTTAGGGTTAGGGTAGTTATTAAACCTATCCCACTCTCTAGATACCCCTTAGCACGTAAAGGAATATTATTTGGGGGTCCAGCCATGGAGAAGAGTTTAGACACTAAGATAATATAAGGAACACACACATTATAAAGAAATCACATTAGGATTCTCTTTTTAAGCTGTTCCTTAAAACACTAGTGCTTAGGAAATCTATTGGAGGCAGAAGCAGTCAAGGGTAGCCTAGGGTTAGGGTTAGGCTTAGGGTTAGGCTTAGGGTACCGCTTAGGGTACGGGTTCGGGGAGGGCTTCGGGTACGGCGTAGGGTATGGGTTAGGGTTAGGGTTAGGGTTAGTGTTAGGGTTAGGGCTCGGTTTAGGGTACGGGTTAGGATTAGGGTACGTGTTAGGGTTAGGGTAGGGGGTTGGGTTAGGGTACGTGTTACTGTTAGGGTAGTTATTAAACCTATCCCACTCTCTAGATACCCCTTAGCACGTAAAGGAATATTATTTGGGGGTCCAGCCATGGAGAAGAGTTTAGACACTAGGATAAGATAAGGAACACACCCATTATAAAGAAATCACATTAGGATTCTCTTTTTAAGCTGTTCCTTAAAACACTAGTGCTTAGGAAATCTATTGGAGGCAGAAGAAGTCTAGGGTAGCCTAGGGTTAGGGTTAGGCTTAGGGTTAGGCTTAGGGTACGGCTTAGGGTATGGGTTCGGGGAGGGCTTCGGGTACGGCGTAGGGTATGGGTTAGGGTTAGGGTTAGGGTTACTGTTAGGGTTAGGGCTCGGTTTAGGGGACGGGTTAGGATTAGGGTACGTGTTAGGGTTAGGGTAGGGGTTAGGGTTAGGGTACGCGTTACGGTTAGGATAGTGATTAAACGTATCCCACTCTCTAGATACCCCTTAGCACGTAAAGGAATATTATTTGGGGGTCCAGCCATGGAGAAGAGTTTAGACACTAGGATAATATAAGGAACACACACATTATAAAGAAATCACATTAGGATTCTCTTTTTAAGCTGTTCCTTAAAACACTAGTGCTTAGGAAATCTATTGGAGCCAGAAGCAGTCAAGGGTAGCCTAGGGTTAGGGTTAGGCTTAGGGTTAGGCTTAGGGTACGGTTTAGGGTACGGGTTCAGGGAGGGCTTCGGGTACGGCGTAGGGTATGGGTTAGGGTTAGGGTTAGGGTTAGTGTTAGGGTTAGGGCTCGGTTTAGGGTACGGGTTAGGATTAGGGTACGTGTTAGGGTTAGTGTAGGGGTTAGGGTTAGGTTACGCTTTAGGGTTAGGGTAGTTATTAAACCTATCCCTCTCTCTAGATACCCCTTAGCACGTAAAGGAATATTATTTGGGGGTCCAGCCATGGAGAAGAGTTTAGACACTAAGATAATATAAGGAACACACACATTATAAAGAAATCACATTAGGATTCTCTTTTTAAGCTGTTCCTTAAAACACTAGTGCTTAGGAAATCTATTGGAGGCAGAAGCAGTCAAGGGTAGCCTAGGGTTAGGGTTAGGCTTAGGTTTAGGCTTAGGGTACGGCTCAGGGTACGTGTTCGGGGAGGGCTTCGGGTACGGCGTAGGGTATGGGTTAGGGTTAGGGTTAGGGTTAGTGTTAGGGTTAGGGCTCGGTTTAGGGTACGGGTTAGGATTAGGGTACGTGTTAGGGTTAGGGTAGGGGTTAGGGTTAGGGTACGTGTTACGGTTAGGTTAGTTATTAAACCTATCCCACTCTCTAGATACCCCTTAGCACGTAAAGGAATATTATTTGGGGGTCCAGCCATGGAGAAGAGTTTAGACACTAGGATAAGATAAGGAACACACCCATTATAAAGAAATCACATTAGGATTCTCTTTTTAAGCTGTTCCTTAAAACACTAGTGCTTAGGAAATCTATTGGAGGCAGAAGCAGTCAAGGGTAGCCTAGGGTTAGGGTTAGGCTTAGGGTTAGGCTTAGGGTACCGCTTAGGGTACGGGTTCGGGGAGGGCTTCGTGTACGGCGTAGGGTATGGGTTAGGGTTAGGGTTAGGGTTAGTGTTAGGGTTAGGGCTCGGTTTAGGGTACGGGTTAGGATTAGGGTACGTGTTAGGGTTAGGGTAGGGGGTTGGGTTAGGGTACGTGTTACTGTTAGGGTAGTTATTAAACCTATCCCACTCTCTAGATACCCCTTAGCACGTAAAGGAATATTATTTGGGGGTCCAGCCATGGAGAAGAGTTTAGACACTAGGATAAGATAAGGAACACACCCATTATAAAGAAATCACATTAGGATTCTCTTTTTAAGCTGTTCCTTAAAACACTAGTGCTTAGGAAATCTATTGGAGGCAGAAGCAGTCAAGGGTAGCCTAGGGTTAGGGTTAGGCTTAGGGTTAGGCTTAGGGTACGGCTTAGGGTATGGGTTCGGGGAGGGCTTCGGGTACGGCGTAAGGTATGGGTTAGGGTTAGGGTTAGGGTTAGTGTTAGGGTTAGGGCTCGGTTTAGGGTACGGGTTAGGATTAGGGTACGTGTTAGGGTTAGGGTAGGGGTTAGGGTTAGGGTACGCGTTATGGTTAGGATAGTGATTAAACCTATCCCACTCTCTAGATACCCCTTAGCACGTAAAGGAATATTATTTGGGGGTCCAGCCATGGAGAAGAGTTTAGACACTAAGATAATATAAGGAACACACACATTATAAAGAAATCACATTAGGATTCTCTTTTTAAGCTGTTCCTTAAAACACTAGTGCTTAGGAAATCTATTGGAGCCAGAAGCAGTCAAGGGTAGCCTAGGGTTAGGGTTAGGCTTAGGGTTAGGCTTAGGGTACGCTTTAGGGTACGGGTTCGGGGAGGGCTTCGGGTACGGCGTAGGGTATGGGTTAGGGTTAGGGTTAGGGTTAGTGTTAGGGTTAGGGCTCGGTTTAGGGTACGGGTTAGGATTAGGGTACGTGTTAGGGTTAGGGTAGGGGTTAGGGTTAGTTTACGCTTTAGGGTTAGGGTAGTTATTAAACCTATCCCTCTCTCTAGATACCCCTTAGCACGTAAAGGAATATTATTTGGGGGTCCAGCCATGGAGAAGAGTTTAGACACTAAGATAATATAAGGAACCCACACATTATAAAGAAATCACATTAGGATTCTCTTTTTAAGCTGTTCCTTAAAACACTAGTGCTTAGGAAATCTATTGGAGGCAGAAGCAGTCAAGGGTAGCCTAGGGTTAGGGTTAGTCTTAGGGTTAGGCTTAGGGTACGGCTTAGAGTACGGGTTCGGGGAGGGCTTCGGGTACGGCGTAGGGTATGGGTTAGGGTTAGGGTTAGTGTTAGGGTTAGGGCTCGGTTTAGGGTACGGGTTAGGATTAGGGTACGTGTTAGGGTTAGTGTAGGGGTTAGCGTTAGGGTACGCGTTAGGGTTAGGGTAGTTATTAAACCTATCCCACTCTCTAGTAACCCCTTACCACGTAAAGGAATATTATTTGGGGGTCTAGCCATGGAGAAGAGTTTAGACACTAGGATAAGATAAGGAACACACCCATTATAAAGAAATCACATTAGGATTCTCTTTTTAAGCTGTTCCTTAAAACACTAGTGCTTAGGAAATCTATTGGAGGCAGAAGCAGTCAAGGGTAGCCTAGGGTTAGGGTTAGGCTTAGGGTTAGGCTTAGGGTACGGCTTAGGGTACGGGTTTGGGGAGGGCTTCGGGTACGGCGTAGGGTATGGGTTAGGGTTAGGGTTAGGGTTAGTGTTAGGGTTAGGGCTCGGTTTAGGGTACGGGTTAGGATTAGGGTACGCGTTAGGGTTAGGGTAGGGGTTAGGGTTAGGGTACGTGTTACGGTTAGGGTAGTTATTAAACCTATGCCACTCTCTATATACCCCTTAGCACGTAACGGAATATTATTTGGGGGTCCAGCCATGGAGAAGAGTTTAGACACTAGGATAAGATAAGGAACACACCCATTATAAAGAAATCACATTACGATGCTCTTTTTAAGCTGTTCCTTAAAACACTAGTGCTTAGGAAATCTATTGGAGGCAGAAGAAGTCAAGGGTAGGCTAGGGTTAGGGTTAGGCTTAGGGTTAGGCTTAGGGTACGGCTTAGGGTATGGTTTCGGGGAGGGCTTCGGCTACGGCGTAGGGTATGGGTTAGGGTTAGGGTTAGGGTTAGTGTTAGGGTTAGGGCTCGGTTTAGGGTACGGGTTAGGATTAGGGTACGTGTTAGGGTTAGGGTTAGGTTACGCTTTAGGGTTAGGGTAGTTATTAAACCTATCCCACTCTCTAGATACCCCTTAGCACGTAAAGGGATATTATTTGGGGGTCCAGCCATGGAGAAGAGTTTAGACACTAAGATAATATAAGGAACACACACATTATAAAGAAATCACATTAGGATTCTCTTTTTAAGCTGTTCCTTAAAACACTAGTGCTTAGGAAATCTATTGGAGGCAGAAGAAGTCAAGGGTAGCCTAGGGTTAGGGTTAGGCTTAGGGTTAGGCTTAGGGTACGGCTTAGGGTATGGTTTCGAGGAGGGCTTCGGCTACGGCGTAGGGTATGGGTTAGGGTTAGGGTTAGGTTTAGTGTTAGGGTTTGGTCTCGGTTTAGGTTACGGGTTAGGATTAGGGTACGTGTTAGGGTTAGGGTAGGGGTTATGGTTAGGTTACGCTTTAGGGTTAGGGTAGTTATTAAACCTATCCCACTCTCTAGATACTCCTTAGCACGTAAAGGAATATTATTTGGGGGTCCAGCCATGGAGAAGAGTTTAGACACTAAGATAATATAAGGAACACACACATTATAAAGAAATCACATTAGGATTCTCTTTTTAAGCTGTTCCTTAAAACACTAGTGCTTAGGAAATCTATTGGAGGCAGAAGAAGTCAAGGGTAGCCTAGGGTTAGGGTTAGGCTTAGGGTTAGGCTTACGGTACGGCTTAGGGTATGGTTTCGGGGAGGGCTTCGGGTACGGCGTAGGGTATGGGTTAGGGTTAGGGTTAGGGTTAGTGTTAGGGTTAGGGCTCGGTTTAGGGTACGGGTTAGGATTAGGGTACGTGTTAGGGTTAGGGTAGGGGTTAGGGTTAGGTTACGCTTTAGGGTTAGGGTAGTTATTAAACCTATCCCACTCTCTAGATACCCCTTAGCACGTAAAGGAATATTATTTGGGGGTCCAGCCATGGAGAAGAGTTTAGACACTAGGATAAGATAAGGAACACACCCATTATAAAGAAATCACATTAGGATTCTCTTTTTAAGCTGTTCCTTAAAACACTAGTGCTTAGGAAATCTATTGGAGGCAGAAGCAGTCAAGGGTAGCCTAGGGTTAGGGTTAGGCTTAGGGTTAGGCTTAGGGTACGGCTTAGGGTACGGGTTTGGGGAGGGCTTCGGGTACGGCGTAGGGTATGGGTTAGGGTTAGGGTTAGGGTTAGTGTTAGGGTTAGGGCTCGGTTTAGGGTACGGGTTAGGATTAGGGTACGTGTTAGGGTTAGGGTAGGGGTTAGGGTTAGGGTACGTGTTACGGTTAGGGTAGTTATTAAACCTATGCCACTCTCTATATACCCCTTAGCACGTAACGGAATATTATTTGGGGGTCCAGCCATGGAGAAGAGTTTAGACACTAGGATAAGATAAGGAACACACCCATTATAAAGAAATCACATTACGATGCTCTTTTTAAGCTGTTCCTTAAAACACTAGTGCTTAGGAAATCTATTGGAGGCAGAAGAAGTCAAGGGTAGGCTAGGGTTAGGGTTAGGCTTAGGGTTAGGCTTAGGGTACGGCTTAGGGTATGGTTTCGGGGAGGGCTTCGGCTACGGCGTAGGGTATGGGTTAGGGTTAGGGTTAGGGTTAGTGTTAGGGTTAGGGCTCGGTTTAGGGTACGGGTTAGGATTAGGGTACGTGTTAGGGTTAGGGTAGGGGTTAGGGTTAGGTTACGCTTTAGGGTTAGGGTAGTTATTAAACCTATCCCACTCTCTAGATACCCCTTAGCACGTAAAGGAATATTATTTGGGGGTCCAGCCATGGAGAAGAGTTTAGACACTAAGATAATATAAGGAACACACACATTATAAAGAAATCACATTAGGATTCTCTTTTTAAGCTGTTCCTTAAAACACTAGTGCTTAGGAAATCTATTGGAGGCAGAAGAAGTCAAGGGTAGCCTAGGGTTAGGGTTAGGCTTAGGGTTAGGCTTAGGGTACGGCTTAGGGTATGGTTTCGGGGAGGGCTTCGGCTACGGCGTAGGGTATGGGTTAGGGTTAGGGTTAGGGTTAGTGTTAGGGTTAGGGCTCGGTTTAGGGTACGGGTTAGTATTAGGGTACGTGTTAGGGTTAGGGTAGGGGTTAGGGTTAGGTTACGCTTTAGGGTTAGGGTAGTTATTAAACCTATCCCACTCTCTAGATACCCCTTAGCACGTAAAGGAATATTATTTGGGGGTCCAGCCATGGAGAAGAGTTTAGACACTAAGATAATATAAGGAACACACACATTATAAAGAAATCACATTAGGATTCTCTTTTTAAGCTGTTCCTTAAAACACTAGTGCTTAGGAAATCTATTGGAGGCAGAAGAAGTCAAGGGTAGCCTAGGGTTAGGGTTAGGCTTAGGGTTAGGCTTACGGTACGGCTTAGGGTATGGTTTCGGGGAGGGCTTCGGGTACGGCGTAGGGTATGGGTTAGGGTTAGGGTTAGGGTTAGTGTTAGGGTTAGGGCTCGGTTTAGGGTACGGGTTAGGATTAGGGTACGTGTTAGGGTTAGGGTAGGGGTTAGGGTTAGGGTACGTGTTACTGTTAGGGTAGTTATTAAACCTATCCCACTCTCTAGATACCCCTTAGCACGTAAAGGAATATTATTTGGGGGTCCAGCCATGGAGAAGAGTTTAGACACTAGGATAAGATAAGGAACACACCCATTATAAAGAAATCACATTAGTATTCTCTTTTTAAGCTGTTCCTTAAAACACTAGTGCTTAGGAAATCTATTGGAGGCAGAAGCAGTCAAGGGTAGCCTAGGGTTAGGGTTAGGCTTAGGGTTAGGCTTAGGGTACCGCTTAGGGTACGGGTTCGGGGAGGGCTTCGGGTACGGCGTAGGGTATGGGTTAGGGTTAGGTTTAGGGTTAGTGTTAGGGTTAGGGCTCGGTTTAGGGTACGGGTTAGGATTAGGGTACGTGTTAGGGTTAGGGTAGGGGGTTGGGTTAGGGTACGTGTTACTGTTAGGGTAGTTATTAAACCTATCCCACTCTCTAGATACCCCTTAGCACGTAAAGGAATATTATTTGGGGGTCCAGCCATGGAGAAGAGTTTAGACACTAGGATAAGATAAGGAACACACCCATTATAAAGAAATCACATTAGGATTCTCTTTTTAAGCTGTTCCTTAAAACACTAGTGCTTAGGAAATCTATTGGAGGCAGAAGCAGTCAAGGGTAGCCTAGGGTTAGGGTTAGGCTTAGGGTTAGGCTTAGGGTACGGCTTAGGGTATGGGTTCGGGGAGGGCTTCGGGTACGGCGTAGGGTATGGGTTAGGGTTAGGGTTAGTGTTAGGGTTAGGGCTCGGTTTAGGGTACGGGTTAGGATTAGGGTACGTGTTAGGGTTAGGGTAGGGGTTAGGGTTAGGTTACGCTTTAGGGTTAGGGTAGTTATTAAACCTATCCCACTCTCTAGATACCCCTTAGCACGTAAAGGAATATTATTTGGGGGTCCAGCCATGGAGAAGAGTTTAGACACTAGGATAAGATAAGGAACACACCCATTATAAAGAAATCACATTAGGATTCTCTTTTTAAGCTGTTCCTTAAAACACTAGTGCTTAGGAAATCTATTGGAGGCAGAAGCAGTCAAGGGTAGCCTAGGGTTAGGGTTAGGCTTAGGGTTAGGCTTAGGGTACGGCTTAGGGTACGGGTTTGGGGAGGGCTTCGGGTACGGCGTAGGGTATGGGTTAGGGTTAGGGTTAGGGTTAGTGTTAGGGTTAGGGCTCGGTTTAGGGTACGGGTTAGGATTAGGGTACGTGTTAGGGTTAGGGTAGGGGTTAGGGTTAGGGTACCTGTTACGGTTAGGGTAGTTATTAAACCTATGCCACTCTCTATATACCCCTTAGCACGTAACGGAATATTATTTGGGGGTCCAGCCATGGAGAAGAGTTTAGACACTAGGATAAGATAAGGAACACACCCATTATAAAGAAATCACATTACGATGCTCTTTTTAAGCTGTTCCTTAAAACACTAGTGCTTAGGAAATCTATTGGAGGCAGAAGCAGTCAAGGGTAGCCTAGGGTTAGGGTTAGGCTTAGGTTTAGGCTTAGGGTACGGCTCAGGGTACGTGTTCGGGGAGGGCTTCGGGTACGGCGTAGGGTATGGGTTAGGGTTAGGGTTAGGGTTAGTGTTAGGGTTAGGGCTCGGTTTAGGGTACGGGTTAGGATTAGGGTACGTGTTAGGGTTAGGGTAGGGGTTAGGGTTAGGTTACGCTTTAGGGTTAGGGTAGTTATTAAACCTATCCCACTCTCTAGATACCCCTTAGCACGTAAAGGAATATTATTTGGGGGTCCAGCCATGGAGAAGAGTTTAGACACTAAGATAATATAAGGAACACACACATTATAAAGAAATCACATTAGGATTCTCTTTTTAAGCTGTTCCTTAAAACACTAGTGCTTAGGAAATCTATTGGAGGCAGAAGAAGTCAAGGGTAGCCTAGTGTTAGGGTTAGGCTTAGGGTTAGGCTTACGGTACGGCTTAGGGTATGGTTTCGGGGAGGGCTTCGGGTACGGCGTAGGGTATGGGTTAGGGTTAGGGTTAGGGTTAGTGTTAGGGTTAGGGCTCGGTTTAGGGTACGGGTTAGGATTAGGTTACGTGTTAGGGTTAGGGTAGGGGTTAGGGTTAGGGTACGTGTTACGGTTAGGGTAGTTATTAAACCTATCCCACTCTCTAGATACCCCTTAGCACGTAAAGGAATATTATTTGGGGGTCCAGCCATGGAGAAGAGTTTAGACACTAGGATAAGATAAGGAACACACCCATTATAAAGAAATCACATTAGGATTCTCTTTTTAAGCTGTTCCTTAAAACACTAGTGCTTAGGAAATCTATTGGAGGCAGAAGCAGTCAAGGGTAGCCTAGGGTTAGGGTTAGGCTTAGGGTTAGGCTTAGGGTACCGCTTAGGGTACGGGTTCGGGGAGGGCTTCGGGTACGGCGTAGGGTATGGGTTAGGGTTAGGGTTAGGGTTAGTGTTAGGGTTAGGGCTCGGTTTAGGGTACGGGTTAGGATTAGGGTACGTGTTAGGGTTAGGGTAGGGGGTTGGGTTAGGGTACGTGTTACTGTTAGGGTAGTTATTAAACCTATCCCACTCTCTAGATACCCCTTAGCACGTAAAGGAATATTATTTGGGGGTCCAGCCATGGAGAAGAGTTTAGACACTAGGATAAGATAAGGAACACACCCATTATAAAGAAATCACATTAGGATTCTCTTTTTAAGCTGTTCCTTAAAACACTAGTGCTTAGGAAATCTATTGGAGGCAGAAGCAGTCAAGGGTAGCCTAGGGTTAGGGTTAGGCTTAGGGTTAGGCTTAGGGTACGGCTTAGGGTATGGGTTCGGGGAGGGCTTCGGGTACGGCGTAGGGTATGGGTTAGGGTTAGGGTTAGTGTTAGGGTTAGGGCTCGGTTTAGGGTACGGGTTAGGATTAGGGTACGTGTTAGGGTTAGGGTAGGGGTTAGGGTTAGGGTACGCGTTACGGTTAGGATAGTGATTAAACCTATCTCACTCTCTAGATACCCCTTAGCACGTAAAGGAATATTATTTGGGGGTCCAGCCATGGAGAAGAGTTTAGACACTAAGATAATATAAGGAACACACACATTATAAAGAAATCACATTAGGATTCTCTTTTTAAGATGTTCCTTAAAACACTAGTGCTTAGGAAATCTATTGGAGGCAGAAGCAGTCAAGGGTAGCCTAGGGTTAGGGTTAGGCTTAGGTTTAGGCTTAGGGTACGGCTCAGGGTACGTGTTCGGGGAGGGCTTCGGGTACGGCGTAGGGTATGGGTTAGGGTTAGGGTTAGGGTTAGTGTTAGGGTTAGGGCTCGGTTTAGGGTACGGGTTAGGATTAGGGTACGTGTTAGGGTTAGGGTAGGGGTTAGGGTTAGGTTACGCTTTAGGGTTAGGGTAGTTATTAAACCTATCCCACTCTCTAGATACCCCTTAGCACGTAAAGGAATATTATTTGGGGGTCCAGCCATGGAGAAGAGTTTAGACACTAAGATAATATAAGGAACACACACATTATAAAGAAATCACATTAGGATTCTCTTTTTAAGCTGTTCCTTAAAACACTAGTGCTTAGGAAATCTATTGGAGGCAGAAGAAGTCAAGGGTAGCCTAGGGTTAGGGTTAGGCTTAGGGTTAGGCTTAGGGTACGGCTTAGGGTATGGTTTCGGGGAGGGCTTCGGCTACGGCGTAGGGTATGGGTTAGGGTTAGGGTTAGGGTTAGTGTTAGGGTTAGGGCTCGGTTTAGGGTACGGGTTAGTATTAGGGTACGTGTTAGGGTTAGGGTAGGGGTTAGGGTTAGGTTACGCTTTAGGGTTAGGGTAGTTATTAAACCTATCCCACTCTCTAGATACCCCTTAGCACGTAAAGGAATATTATTTGGGGGTCCAGCCATGGAGAAGAGTTTAGACACTAAGATAATATAAGGAACACACACATTATAAAGAAATCACATTAGGATTCTCTTTTTAAGCTGTTCCTTAAAACACTAGTGCTTAGGAAATCTATTGGAGGCAGAAGAAGTCAAGGGTAGCCTAGGGTTAGGGTTAGGCTTAGGGTTAGGCTTACGGTACGGCTTAGGGTATGGTTTCGGGGAGGGCTTCGGGTACGGCGTAGGGTATGGGTTAGGGTTAGGGTTAGGGTTAGTGTTAGGGTTAGGGCTCGGTTTAGGGTACGGGTTAGGATTAGGGTACGTGTTAGGGTTAGGGTAGGGGTTAGGGTTAGGGTACGTGTTACGGTTAGGGTAGTTATTAAACCTATCCCACTCTCTAGATACCCCTTAGCACGTAAAGGAATATTATTTGGGGGTCCAGCCATGGAGAAGAGTTTAGACACTAGGATAAGATAAGGAACACACCCATTATAAAGAAATCACATTAGGATTCTCTTTTTAAGCTGTTCCTTAAAACACTAGTGCTTAGGAAATCTATTGGAGGCAGAAGCAGTCAAGGGTAGCCTAGGGTTAGGGTTAGGCTTAGGGTTAGGCTTAGGGTACCGCTTAGGGTACGGGTTCGGGGAGGGCTTCGGGTACGGCGTAGGGTATGGGTTAGGGTTAGGGTTAGGGTTAGTGTTAGGGTTAGGGCTTGGTTTAGGGTACGGGTTAGGATTAGGGTACGTGTTAGGGTTAGGGTAGGGGGTTGGGTTAGGGTACGTGTTACTGTTAGGGTAGTTATTAAACCTATCCCACTCTCTAGATACCCCTTAGCACGTAAAGGAATATTATTTGGGGGTCCAGCCATGGAGAAGAGTTTAGACACTAGGATAAGATAAGGAACACACCCATTATAAAGAAATCACATTAGGATTCTCTTTTTAAGCTGTTCCTTAAAACACTAGTGCTTAGGAAATCTATTGGAGGCAGAAGCAGTCAAGGGTAGCCTAGGGTTAGGGTTAGGCTTAGGGTTAGGCTTAGGGTACGGCTTAGGGTATGGGTTCGGGGAGGGCTTCGGGTACGGCGTAGGGTATGGGTTAGGGTTAGGGTTAGTGTTAGGGTTAGGGCTCGGTTTAGGGTACGGGTTAGGATTAGGGTACGTGTTAGGGTTAGGGTAGGGGTTAGGGTTAGGGTACGCGTTACGGTTAGGATAGTGATTAAACCTATCTCACTCTCTAGATACCCCTTAGCACGTAAAGGAATATTATTTGGGGGTCCAGCCATGGAGAAGAGTTTAGACACTAAGATAATATAAGGAACACACACATTATAAAGAAATCACATTAGGATTCTCTTTTTAAGATGTTCCTTAAAACACTAGTGCTTAGGAAATCTATTGGAGGCAGAAGCAGTCAAGGGTAGCCTAGGGTTAGGGTTAGGCTTAGGTTTAGGCTTAGGGTACGGCTCAGGGTACGTGTTCGGGGAGGGCTTCGGGTACGGCGTAGGGTATGGGTTAGGGTTAGGGTTAGGGTTAGTGTTAGTGTTAGGGCTCGGTTTAGGGTACGGGTTAGGATTAGGGTACGTGTTAGGGTTAGGGTAGGGGTTAGGGTTAGTTTACGCGTTAGGGTTAGGGTAGTTATTAAACCTATCCCACTCTCTAGATACCCCTTAGCACGTAAAGGAATATTATTTGGGGGTCCAGCCATGGAGAAGAGTTTAGACACTAAGATAATATAAGGAACCCACACATTATAAAGAAATCACATTAGGATTCTCTTTTTAAGGTGTTCCTTAAAACACTAGTGCTTAGGAAATCTGTTGGAGGCAGAAGCAGTCAAGGGTAGCCTAGGGTTAGGGTTAGTCTTAGGGTTAGGCTTAGGGTACGGCTTAGAGTACGGGTTCGGGGAGGGCTTCGGGTACGGCGTAGCGTATGGGTTAGGGTTAGGTTTAGTGTTAGGGTTAGGGCTCGGTTTAGGGTACGGGTTAGGATTAGGGTACGTGTTAGGGTTAGGGTAGGGGTTAGTGTTAGGTTACGCTTTAGGGTTAGGGTAGTTATTAAACCTATCCCACTCTCTAGATACTCCTTAGCACGTAAAGGAATATTATTTGGGGGTCCAGCCATGGAGAAGAGTTTAGACACTAAGATAATATAAGGAACACACACATTATAAAGAAATCACATTAGGATTCTCTTTTTAAGCTGTTCCTTAAAACACTAGTGCTTAGGAAATCTATTGGAGGCAGAAGAAGTCAAGGGTAGCCTAGGGTTAGGGTTAGGCTTAGGGTTAGGCTTAGGGTACGGCTTAGGGTATGGTTTCGGGGAGGGCTTCGGGTACGGCGTAGGGTATGGGTTAGGGTTAGGGTTAGGGTTAGTGTTAGGGTTAGGGCTCGGTTTAGGGTACGGGTTAGGATTAGGGTACGTGTTAGGGTTAGGGTAGGGGTTAGGGTTAGGTTACGCTTTAGGGTTAGGGTAGTTATTAAACCTATCCCACTCTCTAGATACCCCTTAGCACGTAAAGGAATATTATTTGGGGGTCCAGCCATGGAGAAGAGTTTAGACACTAAGATAATATAAGGAACACACACATTATAAAGAAATCACATTAGGATTCTCTTTTTAAGCTGTTCCTTAAAACACTAGTGCTTAGGAAATCTATTGGAGGCAGAAGCAGTCAAGGGTAGCCTAGGCTTAGGGTTAGGCTTAGGGTTAGGCTTAGGGTACGGCGTAGGTTATGGGTTAGGGTTAGGGTTAGGGTTAGTGTTAGGGTTAGGGCTCGGTTTAGGGTACGGGTTAGGATTAGGGTACGTGTTAGGGTTAGGGTAGGGGTTAGGGTTAGGGTACGTGTTACGGTTAGGGTAGTTATTAAACCTATCCCACTCTCTAGATACCCCTTAGCACGTAAAGGAATATTATTTGGGGGTCCAGCCATGGAGAAGAGTTTAGACACTAGGATAAGATAAGGAACACACCCATTATAAAGAAATCACATTAGGATTCTCTTTTTAAGCTGTTCCTTAAAACACTAGTGCTTAGGAAATCTATTGGAGGCAGAAGCAGTCAAGGGTAGCCTAGGGTTAGGGTTAGGCTTAGGGTTAGGCTTAGGGTACCGCTTAGGGTACGGGTTCGGGGAGGGCTTCGGGTACGGCGTAGGGTATGGGTTAGGGTTAGGGTTAGGGTTAGTGTTAGGGTTAGGGCTCGGTTTAGGGTACGGGTTAGGATTAGGGTACGTGTTAGGGTTAGGGTAGGGGGTTGGGTTAGGGTACGTGTTACTGTTAGGGTAGTTATTAAACCTATCCCACTCTCTAGATACCCCTTAGCACGTAAAGGAATATTATTTGGGGGTCCAGCCATGGAGAAGAGTTTAGACACTAGGATAAGATAAGGAACACACCCATTATAAGGAAATCACATTACGATGCTCTTTTTAAGCTGTTCCTTAAAACACTAGTGCTTAGGAAATCTATTGGAGGCAGAAGAAGTCAAGGGTAGGCTAGGGTTAGGGTTAGGCTTAGGGTTAGGCTTAGGGTACGGCTTAGGGTATGGTTTCGGGGAGGGCTTCGGCTACGGCGTAGGGTATGGGTTAGGGTTAGGGTTAGGGTTAGTGTTAGGGTTAGGGCTCGGTTTAGGGTACGGGTTAGGATTAGGGTACGTGTTAGGGTTAGGGTAGGGGTTAGGGTTAGGTTACGTTTTAGGGTTAGGGTAGTTATTAAACCTATTCCACTCTCTAGATACCCCTTAGCACGTAAAGGAATATTATTTGGGGGTCCAGCCATGGAGAAGAGTTTAGACACTAAGATAATATAAGGAACACACACATTATAAAGAAATCACATTAGGATTCTCTTTTTAAGCTGTTCCTTAAAACACTAGTGCTTAGGAAATCTATTGGAGGCAGAAGAAGTCAAGGGTAGCCTAGGGTTAGGGTTAGGCTTAGGGTTAGGCTTAGGGTACGGCTTAGGGTATGGTTTCGGGGAGGGCTTCGGCTACGGCGTAGGGTATGGGTTAGGGTTAGGGTTAGGGTTAGTGTTAGGGTTAGGGCTCGGTTTAGGGTACGGGTTAGGATTAGGGTACGTGTTAGGGTTAGGGTAGGGGTTAGGGTTAGGTTACGCTTTAGGGTTAGGGTAGTTATTAAACCTATCCCACTCTCTAGATACTCCTTAGCACGTAAAGGAATATTATTTGGGGGTCCAGCCATGGAGAAGAGTTTAGACACTAAGATAATATAAGGAACACACACATTATAAAGAAATCACATTAGGATTCTCTTTTTAAGCTGTTCCTTAAAACACTAGTGCTTAGGAAATCTATTGGAGGCAGAAGAAGTCAAGGGTAGCCTAGGGTTAGGGTTAGGCTTAGGGTTAGGCTTAGGGTACGGCTTAGGGTATGGTTTCGGGGAGGGCTTCGGGTACGGCGTAGGGTATGGGTTAGGGTTAGGGTTAGGGTTAGTGTTAGGGTTAGGGCTCGGTTTAGGGTACGGGTTAGTATTAGGGTACGTGTTAGGGTTAGGGTAGGGGTTAGGGTTAGATTACGCTTTAGGGTTAGGGTAGTTATTAAACCTATCCCACTCTCTAGATACCCCTTAGCACGTAAAGGAATATTATTTGGGGGTCCAGCCATGGAGAAGAGTTTAGACACTAAGATAATATAAGGAACACACACATTATAAAGAAATCACATTAGGATTCTCTTTTTAAGCTGTTCCTTAAAACACTAGTGCTTAGGAAATCTATTGGAGGCAGAAGAAGTCAAGGGTAGCCTAGGGTTAGGGTTAGGCTTAGGGTTAGGCTTAGGGTACGGCTTAGGGTATGGTTTCGGGGAGGGCTTCGGGTACGGCGTAGGGTATGGGTTAGGGTTAGGGTTAGGGTTAGTGTTAGGGTTAGGGCTCGGTTTAGGGTACGGGTTAGGATTAGGGTACGTGTTAGGGTTAGGGTAGGGGTTAGGGTTAGGTTACGCTTTAGGGTTAGGGTAGTTATTAAACCTATCCCACTCTCTAGATACCCCTTAGCACGTAAAGGAATATTATTTGGGGGTCCAGCCATGGAGAAGAGTTTAGACACTAAGATAATATAAGGAACACACACATTATAAAAAAATCACATTAGGATTCTCTTTTTAAGCTGTTCCTTAAAACACTAGTGCTTAGGAAATCTATTGGAGGCAGAAGCAGTCAAGGGTAGCCTAGGCTTAGGGTTAGGCATAGGGTTAGGCTTAGGGTACGGCGTAGGTTATGGGTCAGGGTTAGGGTTAGGGTTAGTGTTAGGGTTAGGGCTCTGTTTAGGGTACGGGTTAGGATTAGGGTACGTGTTAGGGTTAGGGTAGGGGTTAGGGTTAGGTTACGCTTTAGGGTTAGGGTAGTTATTAAACCTATCCCACTCTCTAGATACCCCTTAGCACGTAAAGGAATATTATTTGGGGGTCCAGCCATGGAGAAGAGTTTAGACACTAGGATAAGATAAGGAACACACCCATTATAAAGAAATCACATTAGGATTCTCTTTTTAAGCTGTTCCTTAAAACACTAGTGCTTAGGAAATCTATTGGAGGCAGAAGCAGTCAAGGGTAGCCTAGGGTTAGGGTTAGGCTTAGGGTTAGGCTTAGGGTACCGCTTAGGGTACGGGTTCGGGGAGGGCTTCGGGTACGGCGTAGGGTATGGGTTAGGGTTAGGGTTAGGGTTAGTGTTAGGGTTAGGGCTCGGTTTAGGGTACGGGTTAGGATTAGGGTACGTGTTAGGGTTAGGGTAGGGGGTTGGGTTAGGGTACGCGTTACGGTTAGGATAGTGATTAAACGTATCCCACTCTCTAGATACCCCTTAGCACGTAAAGGAATATTATTTGGGGGTCCAGCCATGGAGAAGAGTTTAGACACTAAGATAATATAAGGAACACACACATTATAAAGAAATCACATTAGGATTCTCTTTTTAAGCTGTTCCTTAAAACACTAGTGCTTAGGAAATCTATTGGAGCCAGAAGCAGTCAAGGGTAGCCTAGGGTTAGGGTTAGGCTTAGGGTTAGGCTTAGGGTACGGTTTAGGGTACGGGTTCGGGGAGGGCTTCGGGTACGGCGTAGGGTATGGGTTAGGGTTAGGGTTAGGGTTAGTGTTAGGGTTAGGGCTCGGTTTAGGGTACGGGTTAGGATTAGGGTACGTGTTAGGGTTAGGGTAGGGGTTAGGGTTAGGTTACGCTTTAGGGTTAGGGTAGTTATTAAACCTATCCCTCTCTCTAGATACCCCTTAGCACGTAAAGGAATATTATTTGGGGGTCCAGCCATGGAGAAGAGTTTAGACACTAAGATAATATAAGGAACACACACATTATAAAGAAATCACATTAGGATTCTCTTTTTAAGCTGTTCCTTAAAACACTAGTGCTTAGTTAATCTATTGGAGGCAGAAGCAGTCAAGGGTAGCCTAGGGTTAGGGTTAGTCTTAGGGTTAGGCTTAGGGTACGGCTTAGAGTACGGGTTCGGGGAGGGCTTCGGGTACGGCGTAGGGTATGGGTTAGGGTTAGGGTTAGTGTTAGGGTTAGGGCTCGGTTTAGGGTACGGGTTAGGATTAGGGTACGTGTTAGGGTTAGGGTAGGGGTTAGCGTTAGGGTACGCGTTAGGGTTAGGGTAGTTATTAAAACTATCCCACTCTCTAGTAACCCCTTACCACGTAAAGGAATATTATTTGGGGGTCCAGCCATGGAGAAGAGTTTAGACACTAGGATAAGATAAGGAACACACCCATTATAAAGAAATCACATTAGGATTCTCTTTTTAAGCTGTTCCTTAAAACACTAGTGCTTAGGAAATCTATTGGAGGCAGAAGCAGTCAAGGGTAGCCTAGGGTTAGGGTTAGGCTTAGGGTTAGGCTTAGGGTACGGCTTAGGGTACGGGTTTGGGGAGGACTTCGGGTACGGCGTAGGGTATGGGTTAGGGTTAGGGTTAGGGTTAGTGTTAGGGTTAGGGCTCGGTTTAGGGTACGGGTTAGGATTAGGGTACGCGTTAGGGTTAGGGTAGGGGTTAGGGTTAGGGTACGTGTTACGGTTAGGGTAGTTATTAAACCTATGCCACTCTCTATATACCCCTTAGCACGTAACGGAATATTATTTGGGGGTCCAGCCATGGAGAAGAGTTTAGACACTAGGATAAGAAAAGGAACACACCCATTATAAAGAAATCACATTACGATGCTCTTTTTAAGCTGTTCCTTAAAACACTAGTGCTTAGGAAATCTATTGGAGGCAGAAGAAGTCAAGGGTAGGCTAGGGTTAGGGTTAGGCTTAGGGTTAGGCTTAGGGTACGGCTTAGGGTATGGTTTCGGGGAGGGCTTCGGCTACGGCGTAGGGTATGGGTTAGGGTTAGGGTTAGGGTTAGTGTTAGGGTTAGGGCTCGGTTTAGGGTACGGGTTAGGATTAGGGTACGTGTTAGGGTTAGGGTAGGGGTTAGGGTTAGGTTACGCTTTAGGGTTAGGGTAGTTATTAAACCTATCCCACTCTCTAGATACCCCTTAGCACGTAAAGGAATATTATTTGGGGGTCCAGCCATGGAGAAGAGTTTAGACACTAAGATAATATAAGGAACACACACATTATAAAGAAATCACATTAGGATTCTCTTTTTAAGCTGTTCCTTAAAACACTAGTGCTTAGGAAATCTATTGGAGGCAGAAGAAGTCAAGGGTAGCCTAGGGTTAGGGTTAGGCTTAGGGTTAGGCTTAGGGTACGGCTTAGGGTATGGTTTCGGGGAGGGCTTCGGCTACGGCGTAGGGTATGGGTTAGGGTTAGGGTTAGGGTTAGTGTTAGGGTTAGGGCTCGGTTTAGGGTACGGGTTAGGATTAGGGTACGTGTTAGGGTTAGGGTAGGGTTTAGGGTTAGGTTACGCTTTAGGGTTAGGGTAGTTATTAAACCTATCCCACTCTCTAGATACCCCTTAGCACGTAAAGGAATATTATTTGGGGGTCCAGCCATGGAGAAGAGTTTAGACACTAAGATAATATAAGGAACACACACATTATAAAGAAATCACATTAGGATTCTCTTTTTAAGCTGTTCCTTAAAACACTAGTGCTTAGGAAATCTATTGGAGGCAGAAGAAGTGAAGGGTAGCCTAGGGTTAGGGTTAGGCTTAGGGTTAGGCTTAGGGTACGGCTTAGGGTATGGTTTCGGGGAGGGCTTCGGCTACGGCGTAGGGTATGGGTTAGGGTTAGGGTTAGGGTTAGTGTTAGGGTTAGGGCTCGGTTTAGGGTACGGGTTAGGATTAGGGTACGTGTTAGGGTTAGGGTAGGGGTTAGGGTTAGGTTACGCTTTAGGGTTAGGGTAGTTATTAAACCTATCCCACTCTCTAGATACTCCTTAGCACGTAAAGGAATATTATTTGGGGGTCCAGCCATGGAGAATAGTTTAGACACTAAGATAATATAAGGAACACACACATTATAAAGAAATCACATTAGGATTCTCTTTTTAAGCTGTTCCTTAAAACACTAGTGCTTAGGAAATCTATTGGAGGCAGAAGAAGTCAAGGGTAGCCTAGGGTTAGGGTTAGGCTTAGGGTTAGGCTTAGGGTACGGCTTAGGGTATGGTTTCGGGGAGGGCTTCGGGTACGGCGTAGGGTATGGGTTAGGGTTAGGGTTAGGGTTAGTGTTAGGGTTAGGGCTCGGTTTAGGGTACGGGTTAGTATTAGGGTACGTGTTAGGGTTAGGGTAGGGGTTAGGGTTAGGTTACGCTTTAGGGTTAGGGTAGTTATTAAACCTATCCCACTCTCTAGATACCCCTTAGCACGTAAAGGAATATTATTTGGGGGTCCAGCCATGGAGAAGAGTTTAGACACGAAGATAATATAAGGAACACACACATTATAAAGAAATCACATTAGGATTCTCTTTTTAAGCTGTTCCTTAAAACACTAGTGATTAGGAAATCTATTGGAGGCAGAAGAAGTCAAGGGTAGCCTAGGGTTAGGGTTAGGCTTAGGGTTAGGCTTAGGGTACGGCTTAGGGTATGGTTTCGGGTAGGGCTTCGGGTACGGCGTAGGGTATGGGTTAGGGTTAGGGTTAGGGTTAGTGTTAGGGTTAGGGCTCGGTTTAGGGTACGGGTTAGGATTAGGGTACGTGTTAGGGTTAGGGTAGGGGTTAGGGTTAGGTTACGCTTTAGGGTTAGGGTAGTTATTAAACCTATCCCACTCTCTAGATACCCCTTAGCACGTAAAGGAATATTATTTGGGGGTCCAGCCATGGAGAAGAGTTTAGACACTAAGATAATATAAGGAACACACACATTATAAAGAAATCACATTAGGATTCTCTTTTTAAGCTGTTCCTTAAAACACTAGTGCTTAGGAAATCTATTGGAGGCAGAAGCAGTCAAGGGTAGCCTAGGCTTAGGGTTAGGCTTAGGGTTAGGCTTAGGGTACGGCGTAGGTTATGGGTTAGGGTTAGGGTTAGGGTTAGTGTTAGGGTTAGGGCTCGGTTTAGGGTACGGGTTAGGATTAGGGTACGTGTTAGGGTTAGGGTAGGGGTTAGGGTTAGGGTACGTGTTACAGTTAGGGTAGTTATTAAACCTATCCCACTCTCTAGATACCCCTTAGCACGTAAAGGAATATTATTTGGGGGTCCAGCCATGGAGAAGAGTTTAGACACTAGGATAAGATAAGGAACACACCCATTATAAAGAAATCACATTAGGATTCTCTTTTTAAGCTGTTCCTTAAAACACTAGTGCTTAGGAAATCTATTGGAGGCAGAAGCAGTCAAGGGTAGCCTAGGGTTAGGGTTAGGCTTAGGGTTAGGCTTAGGGTACCGCTTAGGGTACGGGTTCGGGGAGGGCTTCGGGTACGGCGTAGGGTATGGGTTAGGGTTAGGGTTAGGGTTAGTGTTAGGGTTAGGGCTCGGTTTAGGGTACGGGTTAGGATTAGGGTACGTGTTAGGGTTAGGGTAGGGGGTTGGGTTAGGGTACGTGTTACTGTTAGGGTAGTTATTAAACCTATCCCACTCTCTAGATACCCCTTAGCACGTAAAGGAATATTATTTGGGGGTCCAGCCATGGAGAAGAGTTTAGACACTAGGATAAGATAAGGAACACACCCATTATAAGGAAATCACATTACGATGCTCTTTTTAAGCTGTTCCTTAAAACACTAGTGCTTAGGAAATCTATTGGAGGCAGAAGAAGTCAAGGGTAGGCTAGGGTTAGGGTTAGGCTTAGGGTTAGGCTTAGGGTACGGCTTAGGGTATGGTTTCGGGGAGGGCTTCGGCTACGGCGTAGGGTATGGGTTAGGGTTAGGGTTAGGGTTAGTGTTAGGGTTAGGGCTCGGTTTAGGGTACGGGTTAGGATTAGGGTACGTGTTAGGGTTAGGGTAGGGGGTTGGGTTAGGGTACGCGTTACGGTTAGGATAGTGATTAAACGTATCCCACTCTCTAGATACCCCTTAGCACGTAAAGGAATATTATTTGGGGGTCCAGCCATGGAGAAGAGTTTAGACACTAAGATAATATAAGGAACACACACATTATAAAGAAATCACATTAGGATTCTCTTTTTAAGCTGTTCCTTAAAACACTAGTGCTTAGGAAATCTATTGGAGCCAGAAGCAGTCAAGGGTAGCCTAGGGTTAGGGTTAGGCTTAGGGTTAGGCTTAGGGTACGGTTTAGGGTACGGGTTCGGGGAGGGCTTCGGGTACGGCGTAGGGTATGGGTTAGGGTTAGGGTTAGGGTTAGTGTTAGGGTTAGGGCTCGGTTTAGGGTACGGGTTAGGATTAGGGTACGTGTTAGGGTTAGGGTAGGGGTTAGGGTTAGGTTACGCTTTAGGGTTAGGGTAGTTATTAAACCTATCCCTCTCTCTAGATACCCCTTAGCACGTAAAGGAATATTATTTGGGGGTCCAGCCATGGAGAAGAGTTTAGACACTAAGATAATATAAGGAACACACACATTATAAAGAAATCACATTAGGATTCTCTTTTTAAGCTGTTCCTTAAAACACTAGTGCTTAGGAAATCTATTGGAGGCAGAAGCAGTCAAGGGTAGCCTAGGGTTAGGGTTAGGCTTAGGTTTAGGCTTAGGGTACGGCTCAGGGTACGTGTTCGGGGAGGGCTTCGGGTACGGCGTAGGGTATGGGTTAGGGTTAGTGTTAGGGTTAGTGTTAGTGTTAGGGCTCGGTTTAGGGTACGGGTTAGGATTAGGGTACGTGTTAGGGTTAGGGTAGGGGTTAGGGTTAGTTTACGCGTTAGGGTTAGGGTAGTTATTAAACCTATCCCACTCTCTAGATACC
Organism: Balaenoptera physalus; assembly: GCF_965194825.1. Taxonomy (NCBI): domain Eukaryota; kingdom Metazoa; phylum Chordata; class Mammalia; order Artiodactyla; family Balaenopteridae; genus Balaenoptera; species Balaenoptera physalus. The sequence continues at coordinate 130,738 of NW_028125267.1, forward strand.
CCTTAGCACGTAAAGGAATATTATTTGGGGGTCCAGCCATGGAGAAGAGTTTAGACACTAAGATAATATAAGGAACCCACACATTATAAAGAAATCACATTAGGATTCTCTTTTTAAGCTGTTCCTTAAAACACTAGTGCTTAGTTAATCTATTGGAGGCAGAAGCAGTCAAGGGTAGCCTAGGGTTAGGGTTAGTCTTAGGGTTAGGCTTAGGGTACGGCTTAGAGTACGGGTTCGGGGAGGGCTTCGGGTACGGCGTAGGGTATGGGTTAGGGTTAGGGTTAGTGTTAGGGTTAGGGCTCGGTTTAGGGTACGGGTTAGGATTAGGGTACGTGTTAGGGTTAGGGTAGGGGTTAGCGTTAGGGTACGCGTTAGGGTTAGGGTAGTTATTAAAACTATACCACTCTCTAGTAACCCCTTACCACGTAAAGGAATATTATTTGGGGGTCCAGCCATGGAGAAGAGTTTAGACACTAGGATAAGATAAGGAACACACCCATTATAAAGAAATCACATTAGGATTCTCTTTTTAAGCTGTTCCTTAAAACACTAGTGCTTAGGAAATCTATTGGAGGCAGAAGCAGTCAAGGGTAGCCTAGGGTTAGGGTTAGGCTTAGGGTTAGGCTTAGGGTACGGCTTAGGGTACGGGTTTGGGGAGGGCTTCGGGTACGGCGTAGGGTATGGGTTAGGGTTAGGGTTAGGGTTAGTGTTAGGGTTAGGGCTCGGTTTAGGGTACGGGTTAGGATTAGGGTACGCGTTAGGGTTAGGGTAGGGGTTAGGGTTAGGGTACGTGTTACGGTTAGGGTAGTTATTAAACCTATGCCACTCTCTATATACCCCTTAGCACGTAACGGAATATTATTTGGGGGTCCAGCCATGGAGAAGAGTTTAGACACTAGGATAAGATAAGGAACACACCCATTATAAAGAAATCACATTACGATGCTCTTTTTAAGCTGTTCCTTAAAACACTAGTGCTTAGGAAATCTATTGGAGGCAGAAGAAGTCAAGGGTAGGCTAGGGTTAGGGTTAGGCTTAGGGTTAGGCTTAGGGTACGGCTTAGGGTATGGTTTCGGGGAGGGCTTCGGCTACGGCGTAGGGTATGGGTTAGGGTTAGGGTTAGGGTTAGTGTTAGGGTTAGGGCTCGGTTTAGGGTACGGGTTAGGATTAGGGTACGTGTTAGGGTTAGGGTAGGGGTTAGGGTTAGGTTACGCTTTAGGGTTAGGGTAGTTATTAAACCTATCCCACTCTCTAGATACCCCTTAGCACGTAAAGGAATATTATTTGGGGGTCCAGCCATGGAGAAGAGTTTAGACACTAAGATAATATAAGGAACACACACATTATAAAGAAATCACATTAGGATTCTCTTTTTAAGCTGTTCCTTAAAACACTAGTGCTTAGGAAATCTATTGGAGGCAGAAGAAGTGAAGGGTAGCCTAGGGTTAGGGTTAGGCTTAGGGTTAGGCTTAGGGTACGGCTTAGGGTATGGTTTCGGGGAGGGCTTCGGCTACGGCGTAGGGTATGGGTTAGGGTTAGGGTTAGGGTTAGTGTTAGGGTTAGGGCTCGGTTTAGGGTACGGGTTAGGATTAGGGTACGTGTTAGGGTTAGGGTAGGGGTTAGGGTTAGGTTACGCTTTAGGGTTAGGGTAGTTATTAAACCTATCCCACTCTCTAGATACTCCTTAGCACGTAAAGGAATATTATTTGGGGGTCCAGCCATGGAGAATAGTTTAGACACTAAGATAATATAAGGAACACACACATTATAAAGAAATCACATTAGGATTCTCTTTTTAAGCTGTTCCTTAAAACACTAGTGCTTAGGAAATCTATTGGAGGCAGAAGAAGTCAAGGGTAGCCTAGGGTTAGGGTTAGGCTTAGGGTTAGGCTTAGGGTACGGCTTAGGGTATGGTTTCGGGGAGGGCTTCGGGTACGGCGTAGGGTATGGGTTAGGGTTAGGGTTAGGGTTAGTGTTAGGGTTAGGGCTCGGTTTAGGGTACGGGTTAGTATTAGGGTACGTGTTAGGGTTAGGGTAGGGGTTAGGGTTAGGTTACGCTTTAGGGTTAGGGTAGTTATTAAACCTATCCCACTCTCTAGATACCCCTTAGCACGTAAAGGAATATTATTTGGGGGTCCAGCCATGGAGAAGAGTTTAGACACTAAGATAATATAAGGAACACACACATTATAAAGAAATCACATTAGGATTCTCTTTTTAAGCTGTTCCTTAAAACACTAGTGATTAGGAAATCTATTGGAGGCAGAAGAAGTCAAGGGTAGCCTAGGGTTAGGGTTAGGCTTAGGGTTAGGCTTAGGGTACGGCTTAGGGTATGGTTTCGGGTAGGGCTTCGGGTACGGCGTAGGGTATGGGTTAGGGTTAGGGTTAGGGTTAGTGTTAGGGTTAGGGCTCGGTTTAGGGTACGGGTTAGGATTAGGGTACGTGTTAGGGTTAGGGTAGGGGTTAGGGTTAGGTTACGCTTTAGGGTTAGGGTAGTTATTAAACCTATCCCACTCTCTAGATACCCCTTAGCACGTAAAGGAATATTATTTGGGGGTCCAGCCATGGAGAAGAGTTTAGACACTAAGATAATATAAGGAACACACACATTATAAAGAAATCACATTAGGATTCTCTTTTTAAGCTGTTCCTTAAAACACTAGTGCTTAGGAAATCTATTGGAGGCAGAAGCAGTCAAGGGTAGCCTAGGCTTAGGGTTAGGCTTAGGGTTAGGCTTAGGGTACGGCGTAGGTTATGGGTTAGGGTTAGGGTTAGGTTTAGTGTTAGGGTTAGGGCTCGGTTTAGGGTACGGGTTAGGATTAGGGTACGTGTTAGGGTTAGGGTAGGGGTTAGGGTTAGGTTACGTGTTACGGTTAGGGTAGTTATTAAACCTATCCCACTCTCTAGATACCCCTTAGCACGTAAAGGAATATTATTTGGGGGTCCAGCCATGGAGAAGAGTTTAGACACTAGGATAAGATAAGGAACACACCCATTATAAAGAAATCACATTAGGATTCTCTTTTTAAGCTGTTCCTTAAAACACTAGTGCTTAGGAAATCTATTGGAGGCAGAAGCAGTCAAGGGTAGCCTAGGGTTAGGGTTAGGCTTAGGGTTAGGCTTAGGGTACCGCTTAGGGTACGGGTTCGGGGAGGGCTTCGGGTACGGCGTAGGGTATGGGTTAGGGTTAGGGTTAGGGTTAGTGTTAGGGTTAGGGCTCGGTTTAGGGTACGGGTTAGGATTAGGGTACGTGTTAGGGTTAGGGTAGGGGGTTGGGTTAGGGTACGTGTTACTGTTAGGGTAGTTATTAAACCTATCCCACTCTCTAGATACCCCTTAGCACGTAAAGGAATATTATTTGGGGGTCCAGCCATGGAGAAGAGTTTAGACACTAGGATAAGATAAGGAACACACCCATTATAAGGAAATCACATTACGATGCTCTTTTTAAGCTGTTCCTTAAAACACTAGTGCTTAGGAAATCTATTGGAGGCAGAAGAAGTCAAGGGTAGGCTAGGGTTAGGGTTAGGCTTAGGGTTAGGCTTAGGGTACGGCTTACGGTATGGTTTCGGGGAGGGCTTCGGCTACGGCGTAGGGTATGGGTTAGGGTTAGGGTTAGGGTTAGTGTTAGGGTTAGGGCTCGGTTTAGGGTACGGGTTAGGATTAGGGTACGTGTTAGGGTTAGGGTAGGGGTTAGGGTTAGGTTACGCTTTAGGGTTAGGGTAGTTATTAAACCTATCCCACTCTCTAGATACCCCTTAGCACGTAAAGGAATATTATTTGGGGGTCCAGCCATGGAGAAGAGTTTAGACACTAAGATAATATAAGGAACACACACATTATAAAGAAATCACATTAGGATTCTCTTTTTAAGCTGTTCCTTAAAACACTAGTGCTTAGGAAATCTATTGGAGGCAGAAGAAGTCAAGGGTAGCCTAGGGTTAGGGTTAGGCTTAGGGTTAGGCTTAGGGTACGGCTTAGGGTATGGTTTCGGGGAGGGCTTCGGCTACGGCGTAGGGTATGGGTTAGGGTTAGGGTTAGTGTTAGGGTTAGGGCTCGGTTTAGGGTACGGGTTAGGATTAGGGTACGTGTTAGGGTTAGGGTAGGGGTTAGCGTTAGGGTACGCGTTAGGGTTAGGGTAGTTATTAAAACTATCCCACTCTCTAGTAACCCCTTACCACGTAAAGGAATATTATTTGGGGGTCCAGCCATGGAGAAGAGTTTAGACACTAGGATAAGATAAGGAACACACCCATTATAAAGAAATCACATTAGGATTCTCTTTTTAAGCTGTTCCTTAAAACACTAGTGCTTAGGAAATCTATTGGAGGCAGAAGCAGTCAAGGGTAGCCTAGGGTTAGGGTTAGGCTTAGGGTTAGGCTTAGGGTACGGCTTAGGGTACGGGTTTGGGGAGGGCTTCGGGTACGGCGTAGGGTATGGGTTAGGGTTAGGGTTAGGGTTAGTGTTAGGGTTAGGGCTCGGTTTAGGGTACGGGTTAGGATTAGGGTACGCGTTAGGGTTAGGGTAGGGGTTAGGGTTAGGGTACGTGTTACGGTTAGGGTAGTTATTAAACCTATGCCACTCTCTATATACCCCTTAGCACGTAACGGAATATTATTTGGGGGTCCAGCCATGGAGAAGAGTTTAGACACTAGGATAAGATAAGGAACACACCCATTATAAAGAAATCACATTACGATGCTCTTTTTAAGCTGTTCCTTAAAACACTAGTGCTTAGGAAATCTATTGGAGGCAGAAGAAGTCAAGGGTAGGCTAGGGTTAGGGTTAGGCTTAGGGTTAGGCTTAGGGTACGGCTTAGGGTATGGTTTCGGGGAGGGCTTCGGCTACGGCGTAGGGTATGGGTTAGGGTTAGGGTTAGGGTTAGTGTTAGGGTTAGGGCTCGGTTTAGGGTACGGGTTAGGATTAGGGTACGTGTTAGGGTTAGGGTAGGGGTTAGGGTTAGGTTACGCTTTAGGGTTAGGGTAGTTATTAAACCTATCCCACTCTCTAGATACCCCTTAGCACGTAAAGGAATATTATTTGGGGGTCCAGCCATGGAGAAGAGTTTAGACACTAAGATAATATAAGGAACACACACATTATAAAGAAATCACATTAGGATTCTCTTTTTAAGCTGTTCCTTAAAACACTAGTGCTTAGGAAATCTATTGGAGGCAGAAGAAGTGAAGGGTAGCCTAGGGTTAGGGTTAGGCTTAGGGTTAGGCTTAGGGTACGGCTTAGGGTATGGTTTCGGGGAGGGCTTCGGCTACGGCGTAGGGTATGGGTTAGGGTTAGGGTTAGGGTTAGTGTTAGGGTTAGGGCTCGGTTTAGGGTACGGGTTAGGATTAGGGTACGTGTTAGGGTTAGGGTAGGGGTTAGGGTTAGGTTACGCTTTAGGGTTAGGGTAGTTATTAAACCTATCCCACTCTCTAGATACTCCTTAGCACGTAAAGGAATATTATTTGGGGGTCCAGCCATGGAGAATAGTTTAGACACTAAGATAATATAAGGAACACACACATTATAAAGAAATCACATTAGGATTCTCTTTTTAAGCTGTTCCTTAAAACACTAGTGCTTAGGAAATCTATTGGAGGCAGAAGCAGTCAAGGGTAGCCTAGGCTTAGGGTTAGGCTTAGGGTTAGGCTTAGGGTACGGCGTAGGTTATGGGTTAGGGTTAGGGTTAGGTTTAGTGTTAGGGTTAGGGCTCGGTTTAGGGTACGGGTTAGGATTAGGGTACGTGTTAGGGTTAGGGTAGGGGTTAGGGTTAGGTTACGTGTTACGGTTAGGGTAGTTATTAAACCTATCCCACTCTCTAGATACCCCTTAGCACGTAAAGGAATATTATTTGGGGGTCCAGCCATGGAGAAGAGTTTAGACACTAGGATAAGATAAGGAACACACCCATTATAAAGAAATCACATTAGGATTCTCTTTTTAAGCTGTTCCTTAAAACACTAGTGCTTAGGAAATCTATTGGAGGCAGAAGCAGTCAAGGGTAGCCTAGGGTTAGGGTTAGGCTTAGGGTTAGGCTTAGGGTACCGCTTAGGGTACGGGTTCGGGGAGGGCTTCGGGTACGGCGTAGGGTATGGGTTAGGGTTAGGGTTAGGGTTAGTGTTAGGGTTAGGGCTCGGTTTAGGGTACGGGTTAGGATTAGGGTACGTGTTAGGGTTAGGGTAGGGGGTTGGGTTAGGGTACGTGTTACTGTTAGGGTAGTTATTAAACCTATCCCACTCTCTAGATACCCCTTAGCACGTAAAGGAATATTATTTGGGGGTCCAGCCATGGAGAAGAGTTTAGACACTAGGATAAGATAAGGAACACACCCATTATAAGGAAATCACATTACGATGCTCTTTTTAAGCTGTTCCTTAAAACACTAGTGCTTAGGAAATCTATTGGAGGCAGAAGAAGTCAAGGGTAGGCTAGGGTTAGGGTTAGGCTTAGGGTTAGGCTTAGGGTACGGCTTACGGTATGGTTTCGGGGAGGGCTTCGGCTACGGCGTAGGGTATGGGTTAGGGTTAGGGTTAGGGTTAGTGTTAGGGTTAGGGCTCGGTTTAGGGTACGGGTTAGGATTAGGGTACGTGTTAGGGTTAGGGTAGGGGTTAGGGTTAGGTTACGCTTTAGGGTTAGGGTAGTTATTAAACCTATCCCACTCTCTAGATACCCCTTAGCACGTAAAGGAATATTATTTGGGGGTCCAGCCATGGAGAAGAGTTTAGACACTAAGATAATATAAGGAACACACACATTATAAAGAAATCACATTAGGATTCTCTTTTTAAGCTGTTCCTTAAAACACTAGTGCTTAGGAAATCTATTGGAGGCAGAAGAAGTCAAGGGTAGCCTAGGGTTAGGGTTAGGCTTAGGGTTAGGCTTAGGGTACGGCTTAGGGTATGGTTTCGGGGAGGGCTTCGGCTACGGCGTAGGGTATGGGTTAGGGTTAGGGTTAGGGTTAGTGTTAGGGTTAGGGCTCGGTTTAGGGTACGGGTTAGGATTAGGGTACGTGTTAGGGTTAGGGTAGGGGTTAGGGTTAGGTTACGCTTTAGGGTTAGGGTAGTTATTAAACCTATCCCACTCTCTAGATACTCCTTAGCACGTAAAGGAATATTATTTGGGGGTCCAGCCATGGAGAAGAGTTTAGACACTAAGATAATATAAGGAACACACACATTATAAAGAAATCACATTAGGATTCTCTTTTTAAGCTGTTCCTTAAAACACTAGTGCTTAGGAAATCTATTGGAGGCAGAAGAAGTCAAGGGTAGCCTAGGGTTAGGGTTAGGCTTAGGGTTAGGCTTAGGGTACGGCTTAGGGTATGGTTTCGGAGAGGGCTTCGGGTACGGCGTAGGGTATGGGTTAGGGTTAGGGTTAGGGTTAGTGTTAGGGTTAGGGCTCGGTTTAGGGTACGGGTTAGTATTAGGGTACGTGTTAGGGTTAGGGTAGGGGTTAGGGTTAGGTTACGCTTTAGGGTTAGGGTAGTTATTAAACCTATCCCACTCTCTAGATACCCCTTAGCACGTAAAGGAATATTATTTGGGGGTCCAGCCATGGAGAAGAGTTTAGACACTAAGATAATATAAGGAACACGCACATTATAAAGAAATCACATTAGGATTCTCTTTTTAAGCTGTTCCTTAAAACACTAGTGCTTAGGAAATCTATTGGAGGCAGAAGAAGTCAAGGGTAGCCTAGGGTTAGGGTTAGGCTTAGGGTTAGGCTTAGGGTACGGCTTAGGGTATGGTTTCGGGGAGGGCTTCGGGTACGGCGTAGGGTATGGGTTAGGGTTAGGGTTAGGGTTAGTGTTAGGGTTAGGGCTCGGTTTAGGGTACGGGTTAGGATTAGGGTACGTGTTAGGGTTAGGGTAGGGGTTAGGGTTAGGTTACGCTTTAGGGTTAGGGTAGTTATTAAACCTATCCCACTCTCTAGATACCCCTTAGCACGTAAAGGAATATTATTTGGGGGTCCAGCCATGGAGAAGAGTTTAGACACTAAGATAATATAAGGAACACACACATTATAAAGAAATCACATTAGGATTCTCTTTTTAAGCTGTTCCTTAAAACACTAGTGCTTAGGAAATCTATTGGAGGCAGAAGCAGTCAAGGGTAGCCTAGGCTTAGGGTTAGGCTTAGGGTTAGGCTTAGGGTACCGCTTAGGGTACGGGTTCGGGGAGAGCTTCGGGTACGGCGTAGGGTATGGGTTAGGGTTAGGGTTAGGGTTAGTGTTAGGGTTAGGGCTCGGTTTAGGGTACGGGTTAGGATTAGGGTACGTGTTAGGGTTAGGGTAGGGGGTTGGGTTAGGGTACGTGTTACTGTTAGGGTAGTTATTAAACCTATCCCACTCTCTAGATACCCCTTAGCACGTAAAGGAATATTATTTGGGGGTCCAGCCATGGAGAAGAGTTTAGACACTAGGATAAGATAAGGAACACACCCATTATAAAGAAATCACATTAGGATTCTCTTTTTAAGCTGTTCCTTAAAACACTAGTGCTTAGGAAATCTATTGGAGCCAGAAGCAGTCAAGGGTAGCCTAGGGTTAGGGTTAGGCTTAGGGTTAGGCTTAGGGTACGGTTTAGGGTACGGGCTCGGGGAGGGCTTCGGGTACGGCGTAGGGTATGGGTTAGGGTTAGGGTTAGGGTTAGTGTTAGGGTTAGGGCTCGGTTTAGGGTACGGGTTAGGATTAGGGTACGTGTTAGGGTTAGGGTAGGGGTTAGGGTTAGGTTACGCTTTAGGGTTAGGGTAGTTATTAAACCTATCCCTCTCTCTAGATACCCCTTAGCACGTAAAGGAATATTATTTGGGGGTCCAGCCATGGAGAAGAGTTTAGACACTAAGATAATATAAGGAACACACACATTATAAAGAAATCACATTAGGATTCTCTTTTTAAGCTGTTCCTTAAAACAATAGTGCTTAGGAAATCTATTGGAGGCAGAAGCAGTCAAGGGTAGCCTAGGGTTAGGGTTAGGCTTAGGTTTAGGCTTAGGGTACGGCTCAGGGTACGTGTTCGGGGAGGGCTTCGGGTACGGCGTAGGGTATGGGTTAGGGTTAGGGTTAGGGTTAGTGTTAGTGTTAGGGCTCGGTTTAGGGTACGGGTTAGGATTAGGGTACGTGTTAGGGTTAGGGTAGGGGTTAGGGTTAGTTTACGCGTTAGGGTTAGGGTAGTTATTAAACCTATCCCACTCTCTAGATACCCCTTAGCACGTAAAGGAATATTATTTGGGGGTCCAGCCATGGAGAAGAGTTTAGACACTAAGATAATATAAGGAACCCACACATTATAAAGAAATCACATTCGGATTCTCTTTTTAAGCTGTTCCTTAAAACACTAGTGCTTAGGAAATCTATTGGAGGCAGAAGCAGTCAAGGGTAGCCTAGGGTTAGGGTTAGTCTTAGGGTTAGGCTTAGGGTACGGCTTAGAGTACGGGTTCGGGGAGGGCTTCGGGTACGGCGTAGGGTATGGGTTAGGGTTAGGGTTAGTGTTAGGGTTAGGGCTCGGTTTAGGGTACGGGTTAGGATTAGGGTACGTGTTAGGGTTATTGTAGGGTTTAGCGTTAGGGTACGCGTTAGGGTTAGGGTAGTTATTAAACCTATCCCACTCTCTAGTAACCCCTTACCACGTAAAGGAATATTATTTGGGGGTCCAGCCATGGAGAAGAGTTTAGACACTAGGATAAGATAAGGAACACACCCATTATAAAGAAATTACATTAGGATTCTCTTTTTAAGCTGTTCCTTAAAACACTAGTGCTTAGGAAATCTATTGGAGGCAGAAGCAGTCAAGGGTAGCCTAGGGTTAGGGTTAGGCTTAGGGTTAGGCTTAGGGTACGGCTTAGGGTATGGTTTCGGGGAGGGCTTCGGGTACGGCGTAGGGTATGGGTTAGGGTTAGGGTTAGGGTTAGTGTTAGGGTTAGGGCTCGGTTTAGGGTACGGGTTAGGATTAGGGTACGTGTTAGGGTTAGGGTAGGGGTTAGGGTTAGGTTACGCTTTAGGGTTAGGGTAGTTATTAAACCTATCCCACTCTCTAGATACCCCTTAGCACGTAAAGGAATATTATTTGGGGGTCCAGCCATGGAGAAGAGTTTAGACACTAAGATAATATAAGGAACACACACATTATAAAGAAATCACATTAGGATTCTCTTTTTAAGCTGTTCCTTAAAACACTAGTGCTTAGGAAATCTATTGGAGGCAGAAGCAGTCAAGGGTAGCCTAGGCTTAGGGTTAGGCTTAGGGTTAGGCTTAGGGTACCGCTTAGGGTACGGGTTCGGGGAGAGCTTCGGGTACGGCGTAGGGTATGGGTTAGGGTTAGGGTTAGGGTTAGTGTTAGGGTTAGGGCTCGGTTTAGGGTACGGGTTAGGATTAGGGTACGTGTTAGGGTTAGGGTAGGGGGTTGGGTTAGGGTACGTGTTACTGTTAGGGTAGTTATTAAACCTATCCCACTCTCTAGATACCCCTTAGCACGTAAAGGAATATTATTTGGGGGTCCAGCCATGGAGAAGAGTTTAGACACTAGGATAAGATAAGGAACACACCCATTATAAAGAAATCACATTAGGATTCTCTTTTTAAGCTGTTCCTTAAAACACTAGTGCTTAGGAAATCTATTGGAGCCAGAAGCAGTCAAGGGTAGCCTAGGGTTAGGGTTAGGCTTAGGGTTAGGCTTAGGGTACGGTTTAGGGTACGGGCTCGGGGAGGGCTTCGGGTACGGCGTAGGGTATGGGTTAGGGTTAGGGTTAGGGTTAGTGTTAGGGTTAGGGCTCGGTTTAGGGTACGGGTTAGGATTAGGGTACGTGTTAGGGTTAGGGTAGGGGTTAGGGTTAGGTTACGCTTTAGGGTTAGGGTAGTTATTAAACCTATCCCTCTCTCTAGATACCCCTTAGCACGTAAAGGAATATTATTTGGGGGTCCAGCCATGGAGAAGAGTTTAGACACTAAGATAATATAAGGAACACACACATTATAAAGAAATCACATTAGGATTCTCTTTTTAAGCTGTTCCTTAAAACAATAGTGCTTAGGAAATCTATTGGAGGCAGAAGCAGTCAAGGGTAGCCTAGGGTTAGGGTTAGGCTTAGGTTTAGGCTTAGGGTACGGCTCAGGGTACGTGTTCGGGGAGGGCTTCGGGTACGGCGTAGGGTATGGGTTAGGGTTAGGGTTAGGGTTAGTGTTAGTGTTAGGGCTCGGTTTAGGGTACGGGTTAGGATTAGGGTACGTGTTAGGGTTAGGGTAGGGGTTAGGGTTAGTTTACGCGTTAGGGTTAGGGTAGTTATTAAACCTATCCCACTCTCTAGATACCCCTTAGCACGTAAAGGAATATTATTTGGGGGTCCAGCCATGGAGAAGAGTTTAGACACTAAGATAATATAAGGAACCCACACATTATAAAGAAATCACATTCGGATTCTCTTTTTAAGCTGTTCCTTAAAACACTAGTGCTTAGGAAATCTATTGGAGGCAGAAGCAGTCAAGGGTAGCCTAGGGTTAGGGTTAGTCTTAGGGTTAGGCTTAGGGTACGGCTTAGAGTACGGGTTCGGGGAGGGCTTCGGGTACGGCGTAGGGTATGGGTTAGGGTTAGGGTTAGTGTTAGGGTTAGGGCTCGGTTTAGGGTACGGGTTAGGATTAGGGTACGTGTTAGGGTTATTGTAGGGTTTAGCGTTAGGGTACGCGTTAGGGTTAGGGTAGTTATTAAACCTATCCCACTCTCTAGTAACCCCTTACCACGTAAAGGAATATTATTTGGGGGTCCAGCCATGGAGAAGAGTTTAGACACTAGGATAAGATAAGGAACACACCCATTATAAAGAAATTACATTAGGATTCTCTTTTTAAGCTGTTCCTTAAAACACTAGTGCTTAGGAAATCTATTGGAGGCAGAAGCAGTCAAGGGTAGCCTAGGGTTAGGGTTAGGCTTAGGGTTAGGCTTAGGGTACGGCTTAGGGTACGGGTTTGGCGAGGGCTTCGGGTACGGCGTAGGGTATGGGTTAGGGTTAGGGTTAGGGTTAGTGTTAGGGTTAGGGCTCGGTTTAGGGTACGGGTTAGGATTAGGGTACGCGTTAGGGTTAGGGTAGGGGTTAGGGTTAGGGTACGTGTTACGGTTAGGGTAGTTATTAAACCTATGCCACTCTCTATATACCCCTTAGCACGTAACGGAATATTATTTGGGGGTCCAGCCATGGAGAAGAGTTTAGACACTAGGATAAGATAAGGAACACACCCATTATAAAGAAATCACATTACGATGCTCTTTTTAAGCTGTTCCTTAAAACACTAGTGCTTAGGAAATCTATTGGAGGCAGAAGAAGTCAAGGGTAGGCTAGGGTTAGGGTTAGGCTTAGGGTTAGGCTTAGGGTACGGCTTAGGGTATGGTTTCGGGGAGGGCTTCGGCTACGGCGTAGGGTATGGGTTAGGGTTAGGGTTAGGGTTAGTGTTAGGGTTAGGGCTCGGTTTAGGGTACGGGTTAGGATTAGGGTACGTGTTAGGGTTAGGGTAGGGGTTAGGGTTAGGTTACGCTTTAGGGTTAGGGTAGTTATTAAACCTATCCCACTCTCTAGATACCCCTTAGCACGTAAAGGAATATTATTTGGGGGTCCAGATATGGGGAAGAGTTTAGACACTAAGATAATATAAGGAACACACCCATTATAAAGAAATCACATTAGGATTCTCTTTTTAAGCTGTTCCTTAAAACACTAGTGCTTAGGAAATCTATTGGAGGCAGAAGAAGTCAAGGGTAGCCTAGGGTTAGGGTTAGGCTTAGGGTTAGGCTTAGGGTACGGCTTAGGGTATGGTTTCGGGGAGGGCTTCGGCTACGGCGTAGGGTATGGGTTAGGGTTAGGGTTAGGGTTAGTGTTAGGGTTAGGGCTCGGTTTAGGGTACGGGTTAGGATTAGGGTACGTGTTAGGGTTAGGGTAGGGGTTAGGGTTAGGTTACGCTTTAGGGTTAGGGTAGTTATTAAACCTATCCCACTCTCTAGATACTCCTTAGCACGTAAAGGAATATTATTTGGGGGTCCAGCCATGGAGAAGAGTTTAGACACTAAGATAATATAAGGAACACACACATTATAAAGAAATCACATTAGGATTCTCTTTTTAAGCTGTTCCTTAAAACACTAGTGCTTAGGAAATCTATTGGAGGCAGAAGAAGTCAAGGGTAGCCTAGGGTTAGGGTTAGGCTTAGGGTTAGGCTTAGGGTACGGCTTAGGGTATGGTTTCGGGGAGGGCTTCGGGTACGGCGTAGGGTATGGGTTAGGGTTAGGGTTAGGGTTAGTGTTAGGGTTAGGGCTCGGTTTAGGGTACGGGTTAGGATTAGGGTACGTGTTAGGGTTAGGGTAGGGGTTAGGGTTAGGGTACGCTTTAGGGTTAGGGTAGTTATTAAACCTATCCCACTCTCTAGATACCCCTTAGCACGTAAAGGAATATTAATTGGGGGTCCAGCCATGGAGAAGAGTTTAGACACTAAGATAATATAAGGAACACACACATTATAAAGAAATCACATTAGGATTCTCTTTTTAAGCTGTTCCTTAAAACACTAGTGCTTAGGAAATCTATTGGAGGCAGAAGCAGTCAAGGGTAGCCTAGGCTTAGGGTTAGGCTTAGGGTTAGGCTTAGGGTACGGCGTAGGTTATGGGTTAGGGTTAGGGTTAGGGTTAGTGTTAGGGTTAGGGCTCGGTTAGGGTTAGGGTTAGGGTTAGGGTTAGGGTTAGGGTTAGGGTTAGGGCTCGGTTTAGGGTACGGGTTAGGATTAGGGTACGTGTTAGGGTTAGGGTAGGGGGTTGGGTTAGGGTACGTGTTACTGTTAGGGTAGTTATTAAACCTATCCCACTCTCTAGATACCCCTTAGCACGTAAAGGAATATTATTTGGGGGTCCAGCCATGGAGAAGAGTTTAGACACTAGGATAAGATAAGGAACACACCCATTATAAAGAAATCACATTACGATGCTCTTTTTAAGCTTTTCCTTAAAACACTAGTGCTTAGGAAATCTATTGGAGGCAGAAGAAGTCAAGGGTAGGCTAGGGTTAGGGTTAGGCTTAGGGTTAGGCTTAGGGTACGGCTTAGGGTATGGTTTCGGGGAGGGCTTCGGCTACGGCGTAGGGTATGGGTTAGGGTTAGGGTTAGGGTTAGTGTTAGGGTTAGGGCTCGGTTTAGGGTACGGGTTAGGATTAGGGTACGTGTTAGGGTTAGGGTAGGGGTTAGGGTTAGGTTACGCTTTAGGGTTAGGGTAGTTATTAAACCTATCCCACTCTCTAGATACCCCTTAGCACGTAAAGGAATATTATTTGGGGGTCCAGCCATGGAGAAGAGTTTAGACACTAAGATAATATAAGGAACACACACATTATAAAGAAATCACATTAGGATTCTCTTTTTAAGCTGTTCCTTAAAACACTAGTGCTTAGGAAATCTATTGGAGGCAGAAGAAGTCAAGGGTAGCCTAGGGTTAGGGTTAGGATTAGGGTTAGGCTTAGGGTACGGCTTAGGGTATGGTTTCGGGGAGGGCTTCGGCTACGGCGTAGGGTATGGGGTAGGGTTAGGGTTAGGGTTAGTGTTAGGGTTAGGGCTCGGTTTAGGGTACGGGTTAGGATTAGGGTACGTGTTAGGGTTAGGGTACGGGTTAGGGTTAGGTTACGCTTTAGGGTTAGGGTAGTTATTAAACCTATCCCACTCTCTAGATACTCCTTAGCACGTAAAGGAATATTATTTGGGGGTCCAGCCATGGAGAAGAGTTTAGACACTAAGATAATATAAGGAACACACACATTATAAAGAAATCACATTAGGATTCTCTTTTTAAGCTGTTCCTTAAAACACTAGTGCTTAGGAAATCTATTGGAGGCAGAAGAAGTCAAGGGTAGCCTAGGGTTAGGGTTAGGCTTAGGGTTAGGCTTAGGGTACGGCTTAGGGTATGGTTTCGGGGAGGGCTTCGGGTACGGCGTAGGGTATGGGTTAGGGTTAGGGTTAGGGTTAGTGTTAGGGTTAGGGCTCGGTTTAGGGTACGGGTTAGTATTAGGGTACGTGTTAGGGTTAGGGTAGGGGTTAGGGTTAGGTTACGCTTTAGGGTTAGGGTAGTTATTAAACCTATCCCACTCTCTAGATACCCCTTAGCACGTAAAGGAATATTATTTGGGGGTCCAGCCATGGAGAAGAGTTTAGACACTAAGATAATATAAGGAACACACACATTATAAAGAAATCACATTAGGATTCTCTTTTTAAGCTGTTCCTTAAAACACTAGTGCTTAGGAAATCTATTGGAGGCAGAAGAAGTCAAGGGTAGCCTAGGGTTAGGGTTAGGCTTAGGGTTAGGCTTAGGGTACGGCTTAGGGTATGGTTTCGGGGAGGGCTTCGGGTACGGCGTAGGGTATGGGTTAGGGTTAGGGTTAGGGTTAGTGTTAGGGTTAGGGCTCGGTTTAGGGTACGGGTTAGGATTAGGGTACGTGTTAGGGTTAGGGTAGGCGTTAGGGTTAGGTTACGCTTTAGGGTTAGGGTAGTTATTAAACCTATCCCACTCTCTAGATACCCCTTAGCACGTAAAGGAATATTATTTGGGGGTCCAGCCATGGAGAAGAGTTTAGACACTAAGATAATATAAGGAACACACACATTATAAAGAAATCACATTAGGATTCTCTTTTTAAGCTGTTCCTTAAAACACTAGTGCTTAGGAAATGTATTGGAGGCAGAAGCAGTCAAGGGAAGCCTAGGGTTAGGGTTAGGCTTAGGGTTAGGCTTAGGGTACCGCTTAGGGTACGGGTTCGGGGAGGGCTTCGGGTACGGCGTAGGGTATGGGTTAGGGTTAGGGTTAGGGTTAGTGTTAGGGTTAGGGCTCGGTTTAGGGTACGGGTTAGGATTAGGGTACGTGTTAGGGTTAGGGTAGGGGGTTGGGTTAGGGTACGTGTTACTGTTAGGGTAGTTATTAAACCTATCCCACTCTCTAGATACCCCTTAGCACGTAAAGGAATATTATTTGGGGGTCCAGCCATGGAGAAGAGTTTAGACACTAGGATAAGATAAGGAACACACCCATTATAAAGAAATCACATTAGGATTCTCTTTTTAAGCTGTTCCTTAAAACACTAGTGCTTAGGAAATCTATTGGAGGCAGAAGAAGTCAAGGGTAGCCTAGGGTTAGGGTTAGGCTTAGGGTTAGGCTTAGGGTACGGCTTAGGGTATGGGTTCGGGGAGGGCTTCGGGTACGGCGTAGGGTATGGGTTAGGGTTAGGGTTAGGGTTAGTGTTAGGGTTAGGGCTCGGTTTAGGGGACGGGTTAGGATTAGGGTACGTGTTAGGGTTAGGGTAGGGGTTAGGGTTAGGGTACGCGTTACGGTTAGGATAGTGATTAAACGTATCCCACTCTCTAGATACCCCTTAGCACGTAAAGGAATATTATTTGGGGGTCCAGCCATGGAGAAGAGTTTAGACACTAGGATAATATAAGGAACACACACATTATAAAGAAATCACATTAGGATTCTCTTTTTAAGCTGTTCCTTAAAACACTAGTGCTTAGGAAATCTATTGGAGCCAGAAGCAGTCAAGGGTAGCCTAGGGTTAGGGTTAGGCTTAGGGTTAGGCTTAGGGTACGGTTTAGGGTACGGGTTCGGGGAGGGCTTCGGGTACGGTGTCGGGTATGGGTTAGGGTTAGGGTTAGGGTTAGTGTTAGGGTTAGGGCTCGGTTTAGGGTACGGGTTAGGATTAGGGTACGTGTTAGGGTTAGTGTAGGGGTTAGGGTTAGGTTACGCTTTAGGGTTAGGGTAGTTATTAAACCTATCCCTCTCTCTAGATACCCCTTAGCACGTAAAGGAATATTATTTGGGGGTCCAGCCA
The DNA here is from genome assembly GCF_965194825.1 of Balaenoptera physalus. NCBI lineage: Eukaryota > Metazoa > Chordata > Mammalia > Artiodactyla > Balaenopteridae > Balaenoptera > Balaenoptera physalus. Next base: position 147,578 of record NW_028125267.1, read on the forward strand.
TGGAGAAGAGTTTAGACACTAAGATAATATAAGGAACACACACATTATAAAGAAATCACATTAGGATTCTCTTTTTAAGCTGTTCCTTAAAACACTAGTGCTTAGGAAATCTATTGGAGGCAGAAGCAGTCAAGGGTAGCCTAGGGTTAGGGTTAGGCTTAGGTTTAGGCTTAGGGTACGGCTCAGGGTACGTGTTCGGGGAGGGCTTCGGGTACGGCGTAGGGTATGGGTTAGGGTTAGGGTTAGGGTTAGTGTTAGTGTTAGGGCTCGGTTTAGGTTACGGGTTAGGATTAGGGTACGTGTTAGGGTTAGGGTAGGGGTTAGGGTTAGTTTACGCGTTAGGGTTAGGGTAGTTATTAAACCTATCCCACTCTCTAGATACCCCTTAGCACGTAAAGGAATATTATTTGGGGGTCTAGCCATGGAGAAGAGTTTAGACACTAAGATAATATAAGGAACCCACACATTATAAAGAAATCACATTAGGATTCTCTTTTTAAGCTGTTCCTTAAAACACTAGTGCTTAGGAAATCTATTGGAGGCAGAAGCAGTCAAGGGTAGCCTAGGGTTAGGGTTAGTCTTAGGGTTAGGCTTAGGGTACGGCTTAGAGTACGGGTTCGGGGAGGGCTTCGGGTACGGCGTAGGGTACGGGTTAGGGTTAGGGTTAGTGTTAGGGTTAGGGCTCGGTTTAGGGTACGGGTTAGGATTAGGGTACGTGTTAGGGTTAGGGTAGGGGTTAGCGTTAGGGTACGCGTTAGGGTTAGGGTAGTTATTAAAACTATCCCACTCTCTAGTAACCCCTTACCACGTAAAGGAATATTATTTGGGGGTCCAGCCATGGAGAAGAGTTTAGACACTAGGATAAGATAAGGAACACACCCATTATAAAGAAATCACATTAGGATTCTCTTTTTAAGCTGTTCCTTAAAACACTAGTGCTTAGGAAATCTATTGGAGGCAGAAGCAGTCAAGGGTAGCCTAGGGTTAGGGTTAGGCTTAGGGTTAGGCTTAGGGTACGGCTTAGGGTACGGGTTTGGGGAGGGCTTCGGGTACGGCGTAGGGTATGGGTTAGGGTTAGGGTTAGGGTTAGTGTTAGGGTTAGGGCTCGGTTTAGGGTACGGGTTAGGATTAGGGCACGCGTTAGGGTTAGGGTAGGGGTTAGGGTTAGGGTACGTGTTACGGTTAGGGTAGTTATTAAACCTATGCCACTCTCTATATACCCCTTAGCACGTAACGGAATATCATTTGGGGGTCCAGCCATGGAGAAGAGTTTAGACACTAGGATAAGATAAGGAACACACCCATTATAAAGAAATCACATTACGATGCTCTTTTTAAGCTGTTCCTTAAAACACTAGTGCTTAGGAAATCTATTGGAGGCAGAAGAAGTCAAGGGTAGGCTAGGGTTAGGGTTAGGCTTAGGGTTAGGCTTAGGGTACGGCTTAGGGTATGGTTTCGGGGAGGGCTTCGGCTACGGCGTAGGGTATGGGTTAGGGTTAGGGTTAGGGTTAGTGTTAGGGTTAGGGCTCGGTTTAGGGTACGGGTTAGGATTAGGGTACGTGTTAGGGTTAGGGTAGGGGTTAGGCTTAGGTTACGCTTTAGGGTTAGGGTAGTTATTAAACCTATCCCACTCTCTAGATACCCCTTAGCACGTAAAGGAATATTATTTGGGGGTCCAGCCAAGGAGAAGAGTTTAGACACTAAGATAATATAAGGAACACACACATTATAAAGAAATCACATTAGGATTCTCTTTTTAAGCTGTTCCTTAAAACACTAGTGCTTAGGAAATCTATTGGAGGCAGAAGAAGTCAAGGGTAGCCTAGGGTTAGGGTTAGGCTTAGGGTTAGGCTTAGGGTACGGCTTAGGGTATGGTTTCGGGGAGGGCTTCGGCTACGGCGTAGGGTATGGGTTAGGGTTAGGGTTAGGGTTAGTGTTAGGGTTAGGGCTCGGTTTAGGGTACGGGTTAGGATTAGGGTACGTGTTAGGGTTAGGGTAGGGGTTAGGGTTAGGGTACGTGTTACGGTTAGGGTAGTTATTAAACCTATCCCACTCTCTAGATACCCCTTAGCACATAAAGGAATATTATTTGGGGGTCCAGCCATGGAGAAGAGTTTAGACACTAGGATAAGATAAGGAACACACCCATTATAAAGAAATCACATTAGGATTCTCTTTTTAAGCTGTTCCTTAAAACACTAGTGCTTAGGAAATCTATTGGAGGCAGAAGCAGTCAAGGGTAGCCTAGGGTTAGGGTTAGGCTTAGGGTTAGGCTTAGGGTACCGCATAGGGTACGGGTTCGGGGAGGGCTTCGGGTACGGCGTAGGGTATGGGTTAGGGTTAGGGTTAGGGTTAGTGTTAGGGTTAGGGCTCGGTTTAGGGTACGGGTTAGGATTAGGGTACGTGTTAGGGCTAGGGTAGGGGGTTGGGTTAGGGTACGTGTTACTGTTAGGGTAGTTATTAAACCTATCCCACTCTCTAGATACCCCTTAGCACGTAAAGGAATATTATTTGGGGGTCCAGCCATGGAGAAGAGTTTAGACACTAGGATAAGATAAGGAACACACCCATTATAAAGAAATCACATTAGGATTCTTTTTTTAAGCTGTTCCTTAAAACACTAGTGCTTAGGAAATCTATTGGAGGCAGAAGCAGTCAAGGGTAGCCTAGGGTTAGGGTTAGGCTTAGGGTTAGGCTTAGGGTACGGCTTAGGGTATGGGTTCGGGGAGGGCTTCGGGTACGGCGTAGGGTATGGGTTAGGGTTAGGGTTAGGGTTAGTGTTAGGGTTAGGGCTCGGTTTAGGGTACGGGTTAGGATTAGGTTACGTGTTAGGGTTAGGGTAGGGGTTAGGGTTAGGTTACGCTTTAGGGTTAGGGTAGTTATTAAACCTATCCCTCTCTCTAGATACCGCTTAGCACGTAAAGGAATATTATTTGGGGGTCCAGCCATGGAGAAGAGTTTAGACACTAAGATAATATAAGGAACACACACATTATAAATAAATCACATAAGGATTCTCTTTTTAAGCTGTTCCTTAAAACACTAGTGCTTAGGAAATCTATTGGAGGCAGAAGCAGTCAAGGGTAGCCTAGGGTTAGGGTTAGGCTTAGGGTTAGGCTTAGGGTACGGCTCAGGGTACGTGTTCGGGGAGGGCTTCGGGTACGGCGTAGGGTATGGGTTAGGGTTAGGGTTAGTGTTAGGGTTAGGGCTCGGTTTAGGGTACGGGTTAGGATTAGGGTACGTGTTAGGGTTAGGGTAGTGGTTAGCGTTAGGGTACGCGTTAGGGTTAGGGTAGTTATTAAACCTATCCCACTCTCTAGTAACCCCTTACCACGTAAAGGAATATTATTTGGGGGTCCAGCCATGGAGAAGAGTTTAGACACTAGGATAAGATAAGGAACACACCCATTATAAAGAAATCACATTAGGATTCTCTTTTTAAGCTGTTCCTTAAAACACTAGTGCTTAGGAAATCTATTGGAGGCAGAAGCAGTCAAGGGTAGCCTAGGGTTAGGGTTAGGCTTAGGGTTAGGCTTAGGGTACGGCTTAGGGTACGGGTTCGGGGAGGGCTTCGGGTACGGCGTAGGGTATGGGTTAGGATTAGGGTTAGGGTTAGTGTTAGGGTTAGGGCTCGGTTTAGGGTACGGGTTAGGATTAGGGTACGTGTTAGGGTTAGGGTAGGGGTTAGGGTTAGGGTACGTGTTACGGTTAGGGTAGTTATTAAACCTATCCCACTCTCTAGATACCCCTTAGCACGTAAAGGAATATTATTTGGGGGTCCAGCCATGGAGAAGAGTTTAGACACTAGGATAAGATAAGGAACACACCCATTATAAAGAAATCACATTAGGATTCTCTTTTTAAGCTGTTCCTTAAAACACTAGTGCTTAGGAAATCTACTGGAGGCAGAAGCAGTCAAGGGTAGCCTAGGGTTAGGGTTAGGCTTAGGGTTAGGCTTAGGGTACGGCTTAGGGTACGGGTTTGGGGAGGGCTTCGGGTACGGCGTAGGGTATGGGTTAGGGTTAGGGTTAGGGTTAGTGTTAGGGTTAGGGCTCGGTTTAGGGTACGGGTTAGGATTAGGGTACGCGTTAGGGTTAGGGTAGGGGTTAGGGATAGGGTACGTGTTACGGTTAGGGTAGTTATTAAACCTATGGCACTCTCTATATACCCCTTAGCACGTAAAGGAATATTATTTGGGGGTCCAGCCATGGAGAAGAGTTTAGACACTAGGATAAGATAAGGAACACACCCATTATAAAGAAATCACATTACGATGCTCTTTTTAAGCTGTTCCTTAAAACACTAGTGCTTAGGAAATCTATTGGAGGCAGAAGAAGTCAAGGGTAGCCTAGGGTTAGGGTTAGGCTTAGGGTTAGGCTTAGGTTACGGCTCAGGGTATGGTTTCGGGGAGGGCTTCGGCTACGGCGTAGGGTATGGGTTAGGGTTAGGGTTAGGGTTAGTGTTAGGGTTAGGGCTCGGTTTAGGGTACGGGTTAGGATTAGGGTACGTGTTAGGGTTAGGGTAGGGGTTAGGGTTAGGGTACGCATTACGGTTAGGGTAGTTATTAAACCTATCCCACTCTCTAGATACGCCTTAGCACGTAAAGGAATATTATTTGGGGGTCCAGCCATGGAGAAGAGTTTAGACACTAGGATAAGATAAGGAACACACCCATTATAAAGAAATCACATTAGGATTCTCTTTTTAAGCTGTTCCTTAAAACACTAGTGCTTAGGAAATCTATTGGAGGCAGAAGCAGTCAAGGGTAGCCTAGGGTTAGGGTTAGGCTTAGGGTTAGGCTTAGGGTACGGCTAGGGTACGGGTTCGGGGAGGGCTTCGGGTACGGCGTAGGGTATGGGTTAGGGTTAGGGTTAGGGTTAGTGTTAGGGTTAGGGATCGGATTAGGGTAAGGGTTAGGATTAGGGTACGTGTTAGGGTTAGGGTAGGGGTTAGGGTTAGGGTACGCGTTACGGTTAGGGTAGTGATTAAACCTATCCCACTCTCTAGATACCCCTTAGCACGTAAAGAATATTATTTGGGGGTCCAGCCATGGAAAAGAGTTTAGACACTAAGATAATATAAGGAACACACACATTATAAAAAAATCACATTAGGATTCTCTTTTTAAGCTGTTCCTTAAAACACTAGTGCTTAGGAAATCTATTGGAGGCAGAAGCAGTCAAGGGTAGCCTAGGGTTACGGTTAGGCTTAGGGTACGGCTTAGGGTACGGGTTCGGGGAGGGCTTCGGGTACGGCGTAGGGTATGGGTTAGGGTTAGGGTTAGTGTTAGGGTTAGGGCTCGGTTTAGGGTACGGGTTAGCATTAGGGTACGTGTTAGGGTTAGGGTAGGGGTTAGGGTTAGGGTACGTGTTACGGTTAGGGTAGTTATTAAACCTATCCCACTCTCTAGATACCCCTTAGCACGTAAAGGAATATTATTTGGGGGTCCAGCCATGGAGAAGAGTTTAGACACTAGGATAAGATAAGGAACACACCCATTATAAAGAAATCACATTAGGATTCTCTTTTTAAGCTGTTCCTTAAAACACTAGTGCTTAGGAAATCTATTGGAGGCAGAAGCAGTCAAGGGTAGCCTAGGGTTAGGGTTAGGCTTAGGGTTAGGCTTAGGGTACGGCTTAGGGTACGGGTTTGGGGAGTGCTTCGGGTACGGCGTAGGGTATGGGTTAGGGTTAGGGTTAGGGTTAGTGTTAGGGTTAGGGCTCGGTTTAGGGTACGGGTTAGGATTAGGGTACGCGTTAGGGTTAGGGTAGGGGTTAGGGTTAGGGTACGTGTTACGGTTAGGGTAGTTATTAAACCTATGCCACTCTCTATATACCCCTTAGCACGTAAAGGAATATTATTTGGGGATCCAGCCATGGAGAAGAGTTTAGACACTAGGATAAGATAAGGAACACACCCATTATAAAGAAATCACATTACGATGCTCTTTTTAAGCTGTTCCTTAAAACACTAGTGCTTAGGAAATCTATTGGAGGCAGAAGAAGTCAAGGGTAGCCTAGGGTTAGGGTTAGGCTTAGGGTTAGGCTTAGGGTACGGCTTAGGGTATGGGTTCGGGGAGGGCTTCGGGTACGGCGTAGGGTATGGGTTAGGGTTAGGGTTAGGGTTAGTGTTAGGGTTAGGGCTCGGTTTAGGGTACGGGTTAGGATTAGGGTACGTGTTAGGGTTAGGGTAGGGGTTAGGGTTAGGGTACGTGTTACGGTTAGGGTAGTTATTAAACCTATCCCACTCTCTAGATACCCCTTAGCACGTAAAGGAATATTATTTGGGGGTCCAGCCATGGAGAAGAGTTTAGACACTAGGATAAGATAAGGAACACACCCATTATAAAGAAATCACATTAGGATTCTCTTTTTAAGCTGTTCCTTAAAACACTAGTGCTTAGGAAATCTATTGGAGGCAGAAGCAGTCAAGGGTAGCCTAGGGTTAGGGTTAGGCTTAGGGTTAGGCTTAGGGTACCGCATAGGGTACGGGTTCGGGGAGGGCTTCGGGTACGGCGTAGGGTATGGGTTAGGGTTAGGGTTAGGGTTAGTGTTAGGGTTAGGGCTCGGTTTAGGGTACGGGTTAGGATTAGGGTACGTGTTAGGGCTAGGGTAGGGGGTTGGGTTAGGGTACGTGTTACTGTTAGGGTAGTTATTAAACCTATCCCACTCTCTAGATACCCCTTAGCACGTAAAGGAATATTATTTGGGGGTCCAGCCATGGAGAAGAGTTTAGACACTAGGATAAGTTAAGGAACACACCCATTATAAAGAAATCACATTAGGATTCTTTTTTTAAGCTGTTCCTTAAAACACTAGTGCTTAGGAAATCTATTGGAGGCAGAAGCAGTCAAGGGTAGCCTAGGGTTAGGGTTAGGCTTAGGGTACGGCTTAGGGTATGGGTTCGGGGAGGGCTTCGGGTACGGCGTAGGGTATGGGTTAGGGTTAGGGTTAGGGTTAGTGTTAGGGTTAGGGCTCGGTTTAGGGTACGGGTTAGGATTAGGTTACGTGTTAGGGTTAGGGTAGGGGTTAGGGTTAGGTTACGCTTTAGGGTTAGGGTAGTTATTAAACCTATCCCTCTCTCTAGATACCCCTTAGCACGTAAAGGAATATTATTTGGGGGTCCAGCCATGGAGAAGAGTTTAGACACTAAGATAATATAAGGAACACACACATTATAAATAAATCACATAAGGATTCTCTTTTTAAGCTGTTCCTTAAAACACTAGTGCTTAGGAAATCTATTGGAGGCAGAAGCAGTCAAGGGTAGCCTAGGGTTAGGGTTAGGCTTAGGGTTAGGCTTAGGGTACGGCTCAGGGTACGTGTTCGGGGAGGGCTTCGGGTACGGCGTAGGGTATGGGTTAGGGTTAGGGTTAGTGTTAGGGTTAGGGCTCGGTTTAGGGTACGGGTTAGGATTAGGGTACGTGTTAGGGTTAGGGTAGTGGTTAGCGTTAGGGTACGCGTTAGGGTTAGGGTAGTTATTAAACCTATCCCACTCTCTAGTAACCCCTTACCACGTAAAGGAATATTATTTGGGGGTCCAGCCATGGAGAAGAGTTTAGACACTAGGATAAGATAAGGAACACACCCATTATAAAGAAATCACATTAGGATTCTCTTTTTAAGCTGTTCCTTAAAACACTAGTGCTTAGGAAATCTATTGGAGGCAGAAGCAGTCAAGGGTAGCCTAGGGTTAGGGTTAGGCTTAGGGTTAGGCTTAGGGTACGGCTTAGGGTACGGGTTCGGGGAGGGCTTCGGGTACGGCGTAGGGTATGGGTTAGGATTAGGGTTAGGGTTAGTGTTAGGGTTAGGGCTCGGTTTAGGGTACGGGTTAGGATTAGGGTACGTGTTAGGGTTAGGGTAGGGGTTAGGGTTAGGGTACGTGTTACGGTTAGGGTAGTTATTAAACCTATCCCACTCTCTAGATACCCCTTAGCACGTAAAGGAATATTATTTGGGGGTCCAGCCATGGAGAAGAGTTTAGACACTAGGATAAGATAAGGAACACACCCATTATAAAGAAATCACATTAGGATTCTCTTTTTAAGCTGTTCCTTAAAACACTAGTGCTTAGGAAATCTACTGGAGGCAGAAGCAGTCAAGGGTAGCCTAGGGTTAGGGTTAGGCTTAGGGTTAGGCTTAGGGTACGGCTTAGGGTACGGGTTTGGGGAGGGCTTCGGGTACGGCGTAGGGTATGGGTTAGGGTTAGGGTTAGGGTTAGTGTTAGGGTTAGGGCTCGGTTTAGGGTACGGGTTAGGATTAGGGTACGCGTTAGGGTTAGGGTAGGGGTTAGGGATAGGGTACGTGTTACGGTTAGGGTAGTTATTAAACCTATGGCATTCTCTATATACCCCTTAGCACGTAAAGGAATATTATTTGGGGGTCCAGCCATGGAGAAGAGTTTAGACACTAGGATAAGATAAGGAACACACCCATTATAAAGAAATCACATTACGATGCTCTTTTTAAGCTGTTCCTTAAAACACTAGTGCTTAGGAAATCTATTGGAGGCAGAAGAAGTCAAGGGTAGCCTAGGGTTAGGGTTAGGCTTAGGGTTAGGCTTAGGTTACGGCTCAGGGTATGGTTTCGGGGAGGGCTTCGGCTACGGCGTAGGGTATGGGTTAGGGTTAGGGTTAGGGTTAGTGTTAGGGTTAGGGCTCGGTTTAGGGTACGGGTTAGGATTAGGGTACGTGTTAGGGTTAGGGTAGGGGTTAGGGTTAGGTTACGCTTTAGGGTTAGGGTAGTTATTAAACCTATCCCACTCTCTAGATACCCCTTAGCACGTAGAGGAATATTATTTGGGGGTCCAGCCATGGAGAAGAGTTTAGACACTAAGATAATATAAGGAACACACACATTATAAAGAAATCACATTAGGATTCTCTTTTTAAGCTGTTCCTTAAAACACTAGTGCTTAGGAAATGTATTGGAGGCAGAAGCAGTCAAGGGGAGCCTAGGGTTAGGGTTAGGCTTAGGGTACGGCTTAGGGTATGGGTTCGGGGAGGGCTTCGGGTACGGCGTAGGGTATGGGTTAGGGTTAGGGTTAGTGTTAGGATTAGGGCTCGGTTTAGGGTACGGGTTAGGATTAGGGTACGTGTTAGGGTTAGGGTAGGGGTTAGGGTTAGGGTACGCATTACGGTTAGGGTAGTTATTAAACCTATCCCACTCTCTAGATACGCCTTAGCACGTAAAGGAATATTATTTGGGGGTCCAGCCATGGAGAAGAGTTTAGACACTAGGATAAGATAAGGAACACACCCATTATAAAGAAATCACATTAGGATTCTCTTTTTAAGCTGTTCCTTAAAACACTAGTGCTTAGGAAATCTATTGGAGGCAGAAGCAGTCAAGGGTAGCCTAGGGTTAGGGTTAGGCTTAGGGTTAGGCTTAGGGTACGGCTAGGGTACGGGTTCGGGGAGGGCTTCGGGTACGGCGTAGGGTATGGGTTAGGGTTAGGGTTAGGGTTAGTGTTAGGGTTAGGGATCGGATTAGGGTAAGGGTTAGGATTAGGGTACGTGTTAGGGTTAGGGTAGGGGTTAGGGTTAGGGTACGCGTTACGGTTAGGGTAGTGATTAAACCTATCCCACTCTCTAGATACCCCTTAGCACGTAAAGAATATTATTTGGGGGTCCAGCCATGGAAAAGAGTTTAGACACTAAGATAATATAAGGAACACACACATTATAAAAAAATCACATTAGGATTCTCTTTTTAAGCTGTTCCTTAAAACACTAGTGCTTAGGAAATCTATTGGAGGCAGAAGCAGTCAAGGGTAGCCTAGGGTTACGGTTAGGCTTAGGGTACGGCTTAGGGTACGGGTTCGGGGAGGGCTTCGGGTACGGCGTAGGGTATGGGTTAGGGTTAGGGTTAGTGTTAGGGTTAGGGCTCGGTTTAGGGTACGGGTTAGCATTAGGGTACGTGTTAGGGTTAGGGTAGGGGTTAGGGTTAGGGTACGTGTTACGGTTAGGGTAGTTATTAAACCTATCCCACTCTCTAGATACCCCTTAGCACGTAAAGGAATATTATTTGGGGGTCCAGCCATGGAGAAGAGTTTAGACACTAGGATAAGATAAGGAACACACCCATTATAAAGAAATCACATTAGGATTCTCTTTTTAAGCTGTTCCTTAAAACACTAGTGCTTAGGAAATCTATTGGAGGCAGAAGCAGTCAAGGGTAGCCTAGGGTTAGGGTTAGGCTTAGGGTTAGGCTTAGGGTACGGCTAGGGTACGGGTTCGGGGAGGGCTTCGGGTACGGCGTAGGGTATGGGTTAGGGTTAGGGTTAGGGTTAGTGTTAGGGTTAGGGCTCGGATTAGGGTTAGGGTTAGGATTAGGGTACGTGTTAGGGTTAGGGTAGGGGTTAGGGTTAGGGTACGTGTTACGGTTAGGGTAGTTATTAAACCTATCCCACTCTCTAGATACCCCTTAGCACGTAAAGGAATATTATTTGGGGGTCCAGCCATGGAGAAGAGTTTAGACACTAGGATAAGATAAGGAACACACCCATTATAAAGAAATCACATTAGGATTCTCTTTTTAAGCTGTTCCTTAAAACACTAGTGCTTAGGAAATCTACTGGAGGCAGAAGCAGTCAAGGGTAGCCTAGGGTTAGGGTTAGGCTTAGGGTTAGGCTTAGGGTACGGCTTAGGGTACGGGTTTGGGGAGGGCTTCGGGTACGGCGTAGGGTATGGGTTAGGGTTAGGGTTAGGGTTAGTGTTAGGGTTAGGGCTCGGTTTAGGGTACGGGTTAGGATTAGGGTACGCGTTAGGGTTAGGGTAGGGGTTAGGGATAGGGTACGTGTTACGGTTAGGGTAGTTATTAAACCTATGGCACTCTCTATATACCCCTTAGCACGTAAAGGAATATTATTTGGGGGTCCAGCCATGGAGAAGAGTTTAGACACTAGGATAAGATAAGGAACACACCCATTATAAAGAAATCACATTAGGATTCTCTTTTTAAGCTGTTCCTTAAAACACTAGTGCTTAGGAAATCTATTGGAGGCAGAAGCAGTCAAGGGTAGCCTAGGGTTAGGGTTAGGCTTAGGGTTAGGCTTAGGGTACGGCTTAGGGTATGGGTTCGGGGAGGGCTTCGGGTACGGCGTAGGGTATGGGGTATGGGTTAGGGTTAGGGTTAGTGTTAGGGTTAGGGCTCGGTTTAGGGTACGGGTTAGGATTAGGGTACGTGTTAGGGTTAGGGTAGTGGTTAGCGTTAGGGTACGCGTTAGGGTTAGGGTAGTTATTAAACCTATCCCACTCTCTAGTAACCCCTTACCACGTAAAGGAATATTATTTGGGGGTCCAGCCATGGAGAAGAGTTTAGACACTAGGATAAGATAAGGAACACACCCATTATAAAGAAATCACATTAGGATTCTCTTTTTAAGCTGTTCCTTAAAACACTAGTGCTTAGGAAATCTATTGGAGGCAGAAGCAGTCAAGGGTAGCCTAGGGTTAGGGTTAGGCTTAGGGTTAGGCTTAGGGTACGGCTTAGGGTACGGGTTCGGGGAGGGCTTCGGGTACGGCGTAGGGTATGGGTTAGGATTAGGGTTAGGGTTAGTGTTAGGGTTAGGGCTCGGTTTAGGGTACGGGTTAGGATTAGGGTACGTGTTAGGGTTAGGGTAGGGGTTAGGGTTAGGGTACGTGTTACGGTTAGGGTAGTTATTAAACCTATCCCACTCTCTAGATACCCCTTAGCACGTAAAGGAATATTATTTGGGGGTCCAGCCATGGAGAAGAGTTTAGACACTAGGATAAGATAAGGAACACACCCATTATAAAGAAATCACATTAGGATTCTCTTTTTAAGCTGTTCCTTAAAACACTAGTGCTTAGGAAATCTACTGGAGGCAGAAGCAGTCAAGGGTAGCCTAGGGTTAGGGTTAGGCTTAGGGTTAGGCTTAGGGTACGGCTTAGGGTACGGGTTTGGGGAGGGCTTCGGGTACGGCGTAGGGTATGGGTTAGGGTTAGGGTTAGGGTTAGTGTTAGGGTTAGGGCTCGGTTTAGGGTACGGGTTAGGATTAGGGTACGCGTTAGGGTTAGGGTAGGGGTTAGGGATAGGGTACGTGTTACGGTTAGGGTAGTTATTAAACCTATGGCATTCTCTATATACCCCTTAGCACGTAAAGGAATATTATTTGGGGGTCCAGCCATGGAGAAGAGTTTAGACACTAGGATAAGATAAGGAACACACCCATTATAAAGAAATCACATTACGATGCTCTTTTTAAGCTGTTCCTTAAAACACTAGTGCTTAGGAAATCTATTGGAGGCAGAAGAAGTCAAGGGTAGCCTAGGGTTAGGGTTAGGCTTAGGGTTAGGCTTAGGTTACGGCTCAGGGTATGGTTTCGGGGAGGGCTTCGGCTACGGCGTAGGGTATGGGTTAGGGTTAGGGTTAGGGTTAGTGTTAGGGTTAGGGCTCGGTTTAGGGTACGGGTTAGGATTAGGGTACGTGTTAGGGTTAGGGTAGGGGTTAGGGTTAGGTTACGCTTTAGGGTTAGGGTAGTTATTAAACCTATCCCACTCTCTAGATACCCCTTAGCACGTAGAGGAATATTATTTGGGGGTCCAGCCATGGAGAAGAGTTTAGACACTAAGATAATATAAGGAACACACACATTATAAAGAAATCACATTAGGATTCTCTTTTTAAGCTGTTCCTTAAAACACTAGTGCTTAGGAAATCTATTGGAGGCAGAAGCAGTCAAGGGGAGCCTAGGGTTAGGGTTAGGCTTAGGGTACGGCTTAGGGTATGGGTTCGGGGAGGGCTTCGGGTACGGCGTAGGGTATGGGTTAGGGTTAGGGTTAGTGTTAGGATTAGGGCTCGGTTTAGGGTACGGGTTAGGATTAGGGTACGTGTTAGGGTTAGGGTAGGGGTTAGGGTTAGGGTACGCATTACGGTTAGGGTAGTTATTAAACCTATCCCACTCTCTAGATACGCCTTAGCACGTAAAGGAATATTATTTGGGGGTCCAGCCATGGAGAAGAGTTTAGACACTAGGATAAGATAAGGAACACACCCATTATAAAGAAATCACATTAGGATTCTCTTTTTAAGCTGTTCCTTAAAACACTAGTGCTTAGGAAATCTATTGGAGGCAGAAGCAGTCAAGGGTAGCCTAGGGTTAGGGTTAGGCTTAGGGTTAGGCTTAGGGTACGGCTAGGGTACGGGTTCGGGGAGGGCTTCGGGTACGGCGTAGGGTATGGGTTAGGGTTAGGGTTAGGGTTAGTGTTAGGGTTAGGGATCGGATTAGGGTAAGGGTTAGGATTAGGGTACGTGTTAGGGTTAGGGTAGGGGTTAGGGTTAGGGTACGCGTTACGGTTAGGGTAGTGATTAAACCTATCCCACTCTCTAGATACCCCTTAGCACGTAAAGAATATTATTTGGGGGTCCAGCCATGGAAAAGAGTTTAGACACTAAGATAATATAAGGAACACACACATTATAAAAAAATCACATTAGGATTCTCTTTTTAAGCTGTTCCTTAAAACACTAGTGCTTAGGAAATCTATTGGAGGCAGAAGCAGTCAAGGGTAGCCTAGGGTTACGGTTAGGCTTAGGGTACGGCTTAGGGTACGGGTTCGGGGAGGGCTTCGGGTACGGCGTAGGGTATGGGTTAGGGTTAGGGTTAGTGTTAGGGTTAGGGCTCGGTTTAGGGTACGGGTTAGCATTAGGGTACGTGTTAGGTTTAGGGTAGGGGTTAGGGTTAGGGTACGTGTTACGGTTAGGGTAGTTATTAAACCTATCCCACTCTCTAGATACCCCTTAGCACGTAAAGGAATATTATTTGGGGGTCCAGCCATGGAGAAGAGTTTAGACACTAGGATAAGATAAGGAACACACCCATTATAAAGAAATCACATTAGGATTCTCTTTTTAAGCTGTTCCTTAAAACACTAGTGCTTAGGAAATCTATTGGAGGCAGAAGCAGTCAAGGGTAGCCTAGGGTTAGGGTTAGGCTTAGGGTTAGGCTTAGGGTACGGCTAGGGTACGGGTTCGGGGAGGGCTTCGGGTACGGCGTAGGGTATGGGTTAGGGTTAGGGTTAGGGTTAGTGTTAGGGTTAGGGCTCGGATTAGGGTTAGGGTTAGGATTAGGGTACGTGTTAGGGTTAGGGTAGGGGTTAGGGTTAGGGTACGCGTTACGGTTAGGGTAGTGATTAAACCTATCCCACTCTCTAGATACCCCTTAGCACGTAAAGAATATTATTTGGGGGTCCAGCCATGGAAAAGAGTTTAGACACTAAGATAATATAAGGAACACACACATTATAAAAAAATCACATTAGGATTCTCTTTTTAAGCTGTTCCTTAAAACACTAGTGCTTAGGAAATCTATTGGAGGCAGAAGCAGTCAAGGGTAGCCTAGGGTTACGGTTAGGCTTAGGGTACGGCTTAGGGTACGGGTTCGGGGAGGGCTTCGGGTACGGCGTAGGGTATGGGTTAGGGTTAGGGTTAGTGTTAGGGTTAGGGCTCGGTTTAGGGTACGGTTTAGGATTAGGGTACGTGTTAGGGTTAGGGTAGGGGTTAGGGTTAGGTTACGCTTTAGGGTTAGGGTAGTTATTAAACCTATCCCACTCTCTAGATACCCCTTAGCACGTAAAGGAATATTATTTGGGGGTCCAGCCATGGAGAAGAGTTTAGACACTAAGATAATATAAGGAACACACATATTATAAAGAAATCACATTAGGATTCTCTTTTTAAGCTGTTCCTTAAAACACTAGTGCTTAGGAAATCTATTGGAGGCAGAAGAAGTCAAGGGTAGCCTAGAGTTAGGGTTAGGCTTAGGGTTAGGCTTAGGGTACGGCTTAGGGTATGGTTTCGGGGAGGGATTCGGCTACGGCGTAGGGTATGGGTTAGGGTTAGGGTTAGGGTTAGTGTTAGGGTTAGGGCTCGGTTTAGGGTACGGGTTAGGATTAGGGTACGTGTTAGGGTTAGGGTAGGGGTTAGGGTTAGGTTACGCTTTAGGGTTAGGGTAATTATTAAACCTATCCCACTCTCTAGATACCCCTTAGCACGTAAAGGAATATTATTTGGGGGTCCAGCCATGGAGAAGAGTTTAGACACTAAGATAATATAAGGAACACACACATTATAAAGAAATCACATTAGGATTCTCTTTTTAAGCTGTTCCTTAAAACACTAGTGCTTAGGAAATCTATTGGAGGCAGAAGCAGTCAAGGGTAGCCTAGGCTTAGGGTTAGGCATAGGGTTAGGCTTAGGGTACGGCGTAGGTTATGGGTTAGGGTTAGGGTTAGGGTTAGTGTTAGGGTTAGGGCTCGGTTTAGGGTACGGGTTAGGATTAGGGTACGTGTTAGGGTTAGGGTAGGGGTTAGGGTTAGGGTACGTGTTACGGTTAGGGTAGTTATTAAACCTATCCCACTCTCTAGATACCCCTTAGCACGTAAAGGAATATTATTTGGGGGTCCAGCCATGGAGAAGAGTTTAGACACTAGGATAAGATAAGGAACACACCCATTATAAAGAAATCACATTAGGATTCTCTTTTTAAGCTGTTCCTTAAAACACTAGTGCTTAGGAAATCTATTGGAGGCAGAAGCAGTCAAGGGTAGCCTAGGGTTAGGGTTAGGCTTAGGGTTAGGCTTAGGGTACCGATTAGGGTACGGGTTCGGCGAGGGCTTCGGGTACGGCGTAGGGTATGGGTTAGGGTTAGGGTTAGGGTTAGTGTTAGGGTTAGGGCTCGGTTTAGGGTACGGGTTAGGATTAGGGTACGTGTTAGGGTTAGGGTAGGGGGTTGGGTTAGGGTACGTGTTACTGTTAGGGTAGTTATTAAACCTATCCCACTCTCTAGATACCCCTTAGCACGTAAAGGAATATTATTTGGGGGTCCAGCCATGGAGAAGAGTTTAGACACTAGGATAAGATAAGGAACACACCCATTATAAAGAAATCACATTAGGATTCTCTTTTTAAGCTGTTCCTTAAAACACTAGTGCTTAGGAAATCTATTGGAGGCAGAAGCAGTCAAGGGTAGCCTAGGGTTAGGGTTAGGCTTAGGGTTAGGCTTAGGGTACGGCTTAGGGTATGGGTTCGGGGAGGGCTTCGGGTACGGCGTAGGGTATGGGTTAGGGTTAGGTTTAGGGTTCGTGTTAGGGTTAGGGCTCGGTTTAGGGTACGGGTTAGGATTAGGTTACGTGTTAGGGTTAGGGTAGGGGTTAGGGTTAGGTTACGCTTTAGGGTTAGGGTAGTTATTAAACCTATCCCTCTCTCTAGATACCCCTTAGCACGTAAAGGAATATTATTTGGGGGTCCAGCCATGGAGAAGAGTTTAGACAATAAGATAATATAAGGAACACACACATTATAAAGAAATCACATAAGGATTCTCTTTTTAAGCTGTTCCTTAAAACACTAGTGCTTAGGAAATCTATTGGAGGCAGAAGCAGTCAAGGGTAGCCTAGGGTTAGGGTTAGGCTTAGGGTTAGGCTTAGGGTACGGCTCAGGGTACGTGTTCGGGGAGGGCTTCGGGTACGGCGTAGGGTATGGGTTAGGGTTAGGGTTAGTGTTAGGGTTAGGGCTCGGTTTAGGGTACGGGTTAGGATTAGGGTACGTGTTAGGGTTAGGGTAGGGGTTAGCGTTAGGGTACGCGTTAGGGTTAGGGTAGTTATTAAACCTATCCCACTCTCTAGTAACCCCTTACCACGTAAAGGAATATTATTTGGGGGTCCAGCCATGGAGAAGAGTTTAGACACTAGGATAAGATAAGGAACACACCCATTATAAAGAAATCACATTAGGATTCTCTTTTTAAGCTGTTCCTTAAAACACTAGTGCTTAGGAAATCTATTGGAGGCAGAAGCAGTCAAGGGTAGCCTAGGGTTAGGGTTAGGCTTAGGGTTAGGCTTAGGGTACGGTTTAGGGTACGGGTTCGGGGAGGGCTTCGGGTACGGCGTAGGGTATGGGTTAGGGTTAGGGTTAGGGTTAGTGTTAGGGTTAGGGCTCGGTTTAGGGTACGGGTTAGGATTAGGGTACGTGTTAGGGTTAGGGTAGGGGTTAGGGTTAGGGTACGTGTTACGGTTAGGGTAGTTATTAAACCTATCCCACTCTCTAGATACCCCTTAGCACGTAAAGGAATATTATTTGGGGGTCCAGCCATGGAGAAGAGTTTAGACACTAGGATAAGATAAGGAACACACCCATTATAAAGAAATCACATTAGGATTCTCTTTTTAAGCTGTTCCTTAAAACACTAGTGCTTAGGAAATCTATTGGAGGCAGAAGCAGTCAAGGGTAGCCTAGGGTTAGGGTTAGGCTTAGGGTTAGGCTTAGGGTACGGCTTAGGGTACGGGTTTGGGGAGGGCTTCGGGTACGGCGTAGGGTATGGGTTAGGGTTAGGGTTAGGGTTAGTGTTAGGGTTAGGGCTCGGTTTAGGGTACGGGTTAGGATTAGGGTACGCGTTAGGGTTAGGGTAGGGGTTAGGGTTAGGGTACGTGTTACGGTTAGGGTAGTTATTAAACCTATGCCACTCTCTATATACCCCTTAGCACGTAAAGGAATATTATTTGGGGGTCCAGCCATGGAGAAGAGTTTAGACACTAGGATAAGATAAGGAACACACCCATTATAAAGAAATCACATTACGATGCTCTTTTTAAGCTGTTCCTTAAAACACTAGTGCTTAGGAAATCTATTGGAGGCAGAAGAAGTCAAGGGTAGCCTAGGGTTAGGGTTAGGCTTAGGGTTAGGCTTAGGGTACGTCTCAGGGTATGGTTTCGGGGAGGGCTTCGGCTACGGCGTAGGGTATGGGTTAGGGTTAGGGTTAGGGTTAGTGTTAGGGTTAGGGCTCGGTTTAGGGTACGGGTTAGGATTAGGGTACGTGTTAGGGTTAGGGTAGGTGTTAGGGTTAGGGTACGCGTTACGGTTAGGGTAGTTATTAAACCTATCCCACTCTCTAGATACGCCTTAGCACGTAAAGGAATATTATTTGGGGGTCCAGCCATGGAGAAGAGTTTAGACACTAGGATAAGATAAGGAACACACCCATTATAAAGAAATCACATTAGGATTCTCTTTTTAAGCTGTTCCTTAAAACACTAGTGCTTAGGAAATCTATTGGAGGCAGAAGCAGTCAAGGGTAGCCTAGGGTTAGGGTTAGGCTTAGGGTTAGGCTTAGGGTACGGCTAGGGTACGGGTTCGGGGAGGGCTTCGGATACGGCGTAGGGTATGGGTTAGGGTTAGGGTTAGGGTTAGTGTTAGGGTTAGGGCTCGGATTAGGGTAAGGGTTAGGATTAGGGTACGTGTTAGGGTTAGGGTAGGGGTTAGGGTTAGGGTACGCGTTACGGTTAGGGTAGTGATTAAACCTATCCCACTCTCTAGATACCCCTTAGCACGTAAAGAATATTATTTGGGGGTCCAGCCATGGAAAAGAGTTTAGACACTAAGATAATATAAGGAACACACACATTATAAAAAAATCACATTAGGATTCTCTTTTTAAGCTGTTCCTTAAAACACTAGTGCTTAGGAAATCTATTGGAGGCAGAAGCAGTCAAGGGTAGCCTAGGGTTAGGGTTAGGCTTAGGGTTACGCTTAGGGTACGGCTAGGGTACGGGTTCGGGGAGGGCTTCGGGTACGGCGTAGGGTATGGGTTAGGGTTAGGGTTAGGGTTAGTGTTAGGGTTAGGGCTCGGTTTAGGGTACGGGTTAGGATTAGGGTACGTGTTAGGGTTAGGGTAGGGGTTAGGGGTAGGTTACGCGTTAGGGTTAGGGTAGTTATTAAACCTATCCCACTCTCTAGATACCCCTAGGCACGTAAAGGAATATTATTTGGGGGTCCAGCCATGGAGAAGAGTTTAGACACTAGGATAAGATAAGGAACACACCCATTATAAAGAAATCACATTAGGATTCTCTTTTTAAGCTGTTCCTTAAAACACTAGTGCTTAGGAAATCTATTGGAGGCAGAAGCAGTCAAGGGTAGCCTAGGGTTACGGTTAGGCTTAGGGTACGGCTAGGGTACGGGTTCGGGGAGGGCTTCGGGTACGGCGTAGGGTATGGGTTAGGGTTAGGGTTAGGGTTAGTGTTAGGGTTAGGGCTCGGTTTAGGGTACGGTTTAGGATTAGGGTACGTGTTAGGGTTAGGGTAGGGGTTAGGGTTAGGTTACGCGTTAGGGTTAGGGTAGTTATTAAACCTATCCCACTCTCTAGATACCCCTAGGCACGTAAAGGAATATTATTTGGGGGTCCAGCCATGGAGAAGAGTTTAGACACTAGGATAAGATAAGGAACACACCCATTATAAAGAAATCACATTAGGATTCTCTTTTTAAGCTGTTCCTTAAAACACTAGTGCTTAGGAAATCTATTGGAGGCAGAAGCAGTCAAGGGTAGCCTAGGGTTACGGTTAGGCTTAGGGTACGGCTTAGGGTACGGGTTCGGGGAGGGCTTCGGGTACGGCGTAGGGTATGGGTTAGGGTTAGGGTTAGTGTTAGGGTTAGGGCTCGGTTTAGGGTACGGGTTAGGATTAGGGTACGTGTTAGGGTTAGGGTAGGGGTTAGGGTTAGGGTACGTGTTACGGTTAGGGTAGTTATTAAACCTATCCCACTCTCTAGATACCCCTTAGCACGTAAAGGAATATTATTTGGGGATCCAGCCATGGAGAAGAGTTTAGACACTAGGATAAGATAAGGAACACACCCATTATAAAGAAATCACATTACGATGCTCTTTTTAAGCTGTTCCTTAAAACACTAGTGCTTAGGAAATCTATTGGATGCAGAAGAAGTCAAGGGTAGCCTAGTGTTAGGGTTAGGCTTAGGGTTAGGCTTAGGGTACGGCTCAGGGTATGGTTTCGGGGAGGGCTTCGGCTACGGCGTAGGGTATGGGTTAGGGTTAGGGTTAGGGTTAGTGTTAGGGTTAGGGCTCGGTTTAGGGTACGGGTTAGGATTAGGGTACGTGTTAGGGTTAGGGTAGGGGTTAGGGTTAGGTTACGCTTTAGGGTTAGGGTAGTTATTAAACCTATCCCACTCTCTAGATACCCCTTAGCACGTAAAGGAATATTATTTGGGGGTCCAGCCATGGAGAAGAGTTTAGACACTATGATAATATAAGGAACACACCCATTATAAAGAAATCACATTAGGATTCTCTTTTTAAGCTGTTCCTTAAAACACTAGTGCTTAGGAAATCTATTGGAGGCAGAAGCAGTCAAGGGGAGCCTAGGGTTAGGGTTAGGCTTAGGGTTAGGCTTAGGGTACGGCTTAGGGTATGGGTTCGGGGAGGGCTTCGGGTACGGCGTAGGGTATGGGTTAGGGTTAGGGTTAGTGTTAGGGTTAGGGCTCGGTTTAGGGTACGGGTTAGGATTAGGGTACGTGATAGGGTTAGGGTAGGGGTTAGGGTTAGGGTACGCGTTACGGTTAGGGTAGTTATTAAACCTATCCCACTCTCTAGATACGCCTTAGCACGTAAAGGAATATTATTTGGGGGTCCAGCCATGGAGAAGAGTTTAGACACTAGGATAAGATAAGGAACACACCCATTATAAAGAAATCACATTAGGATTCTCTTTTTAAGCTGTTCCTTAAAACACTAGTGCTTAGGAAATCTATTGGAGGCAGAAGCAGTCAAGGGTAGCCTAGGGTTAGGGTTAGGCTTAGGGTTAGGCTTAGGGTACGGCTAGGGTACGGGTTCGGGGAGGGCTTCGGATACGGCGTAGGGTATGGGTTAGGGTTAGGGTTAGGGTTAGTGTTAGGGTTAGGGCTCGGATTAGGGTAAGGGTTAGGATTAGGATACGTGTTAGGGTTAGGGTAGGGGTTATGGTTAGGGTACGCATTACGGTTAGGGTAGTGATTAAACCTATCCCACTCTCTAGATACCCCTTAGCACGTAAAGAATATTATTTGGGGGTCCAGCCATGGAAAAGAGTTTAGACACTAAGATAATATAAGGAACACACACATTATAAAAAAAATCACATTAGGATTCTCTTTTTAAGCTGTTCCTTAAAACACTAGTGCTTAGGAAATCTATTGGAGGCAGAAGCAGTCAAGGGAAGCCTAGGGTTAAGGTTAGGCTTAGGGTTACGCTTAGGGTACGGCTAGGGTACGGGTTCGGGGAGGGCTTCGGGTACGGCGTAGGGTATGGGTTAGGGTTAGGGTTAGTGTTTAGGGTTAGGGCTCGGTTTAGGGTACGGGTTAGCATTAGGGTACGTGTTAGGGTTAGGGTAGGGGTTAGGGTTAGGGTACGTGTTACGGTTAGGGTAGTTATTAAACCCTATCCCACTCTCTAGATACCCCTTAGCACGTAAAGGAATATTATTTGGGGGTCCAGCCATGGAGAAGAGTTTAGACACTAGGATAAGATAAGGAACACACTCATTATAAAGAAATCACATTAGGATTCTCTTTTTAAGCTGTTCCTTAAAACACTAGTGCTTAGGAAATCTATTGGAGGCAGAAGCAGTCAAGGGTAGCCTAGGGTTAGGGTTAGGCTTAGGGTTAGGCTTAGGGTACGGCTTAGGGTACGGGTTTGGGGAGGGCTTCGGGTACGGCGTAGGGTATGGGTTAGGGTTAGGGTTAGGGTTAGTGTTAGGGTTAGGGCTCGGTTTAGGGTACGGGTTAGGATTAGGGTACGCGTTAGGGTTAGGGTAGGGGTTAGGGTTAGGGTACGTGTTACGGTTAGGGTAGTTATTAAACCTATGCCACTCTCTATATACCCTTAGCACGTAAAGGATTATTATTTGGGGATCCAGCCATGGAGAAGAGTTTAGACACTAGGATAAGATAAGGAACACACCCATTATAAAGAAATCACATTAGGATTTCTCTTTTTAAGCTGTTCCTTAAAACACTAGTGCTTAGGAAATCTATTGGAGGCAGAAGCAGTCAAGGGTAGCCTAGGGTTAGGGTTAGGCTTAGGGTTAGGCTTAGGGTACGGCTTAGGGTACGGGTTCGGGGAGGGCTTCGGGTACGGCGTAGGGTATGGGTTAGGATTAGGGTTAGGGTTAG
Source organism: Balaenoptera physalus (assembly GCF_965194825.1). Taxonomy (NCBI): domain Eukaryota; kingdom Metazoa; phylum Chordata; class Mammalia; order Artiodactyla; family Balaenopteridae; genus Balaenoptera; species Balaenoptera physalus. The sequence continues at coordinate 169,540 of NW_028125267.1, forward strand.
TGTTAGGGTTAGGGCTCGGTTTAGGGTACGGGTTAGGATTAGGGTACGTGTTAGGGTTAGGGTAGGGGTTAGGGTTAGGGTACGTGTTACGGTTAGGGTAGTTATTAAACCTATCCCACTCTCTAGATACCCCTTAGCACGTAAAGGAATATTATTTGGGGGTCCAGCCATGGAGAAGAGTTTAGACACTAGGATAAGATAAGGAACACACCCATTATAAAGAAATCACATTAGGATTCTCTTTTTAAGCTGTTCCTTAAAACACTAGTGCTTAGGAAATCTACTGGAGGCAGAAGCAGTCAAGGGTAGCCTAGGGTTAGGGTTAGGCTTAGGGTTAGGCTTAGGGTACGGCTTAGGGTACGGGTTTGGGGGAGGGCTTCGGGTACGGCGTAGGGTATGGGTTAGGGTTAGGGTTAGGGTTAGTGTTAGGGTTAGGGCTCGGTTTAGGGTACGGGTTAGGATTAGGGTACGCGTTAGGGTTAGGGTAGGGGTTAGGATAGGGTACGTGTTACGGTTAGGGTAGTTATTAAACCTATGGCATTCTCTATATACCCCTTAGCACGTAAAGGAATATTATTTGGGGGTCCAGCCATGGAGAAGAGTTTAGACACTAGGATAAGATAAGGAACACACCCATTATAAAGAAATCACATTACGATGCTCTTTTTAAGCTGTTCCTTAAAACACTAGTGCTTAGGAAATCTATTGGAGGCAGAAGAAGTCAAGGGTAGCCTAGGGTTAGGGTTAGGCTTAGGGTTAGGGCTTAGGTTACGGCTCAGGGTATGGTTTCGGGGAGGGCTTCGGCTACGGCGTAGGGTATGGGTTAGGGTTAGGGTTAGGGTTAGTGTTAGGGTTAGGGCTCGGTTTAGGGTACGGGTTAGGATTAGGGTACGTGTTAGGGTTAGGGTAGGGGTTAGGGTTAGGTTACGCTTTAGGGTTAGGGTAGTTATTAAACCTATCCCACTCTCTAGATACCCCTTAGCACGTAGAGGAATATTATTTGGGGGTCCAGCCATGGAGAAGAGTTTAGACACTAAGATAATATAAGGAACACACACATTATAAAGAAATCACATTAGGATTCTCTTTTTAAGCTGTTCCTTAAAACACTAGTGCTTAGGAAATCTATTGGAGCAGAAGCAGTCAAGGGGAGCCTAGGGTTAGGGTTAGGCTTAGGGTACGGCTTAGGGTATGGGTTCGGGGAGGGCTTCGGGTACGGCGTAGGGTATGGGTTAGGGTTAGGGTTAGTGTTAGGATTAGGGCTCGGTTTAGGGTACGGGTTAGGATTAGGGTACGTGTTAGGGTTAGGGTAGGGGTTAGGGTTAGGGTACGCATTACGGTTAGGGTAGTTATTAAACCTATCCCACTCTCTAGATACGCCTTAGCACGTAAAGGAATATTATTTGGGGGTCCAGCCATGGAGAAGAGTTTAGACACTAGGATAAGATAAGGAACACACCCATTATAAAGAAATCACATTAGGATTCTCTTTTTAAGCTGTTCCTTAAAACACTAGTGCTTAGGAAATCTATTGGAGGCAGAAGCTGTCAAGGGTAGCCTAGGGTTAGGGTTAGGCTTAGGGTTAGCTTAGGGTACGGCTAGGGTACGGGTTCGGGGAGGGCTTCGGGTACGGCGTAGGGTATGGGTTAGGGTTAGGGTTAGGGTTAGTGTTAGGGTTAGGGATCGGATTAGGGTAAGGGTTAGGATTAGGGTACGTGTTAGGGTTAGGGTAGGGGTTAGGGTTAGGGTACGCGTTACGGTTAGGGTAGTGATTAAACCTATCCCACTCTCTAGATACCCTTAGCACGTAAAGAATATTATTTGGGGGTCCAGCCATGGAAAAGAGTTTAGACACTAAGATAATATAAGGAACACACACATTATAAAAAAATCACATTAGGATTCTCTTTTTAAGCTGTTCCTTAAAACACTAGTGCTTAGGAAATCTATTGGAGGCAGAAGCAGTCAAGGGTAGCCTAGGGTTACGGTTAGGCTTAGGGTACGGCTTAGGGTACGGGTTCGGGGAGGGCTTCGGGTACGGCGTAGGGTATGGGTTAGGGTTAGGGTTAGTGTTAGGGTTAGGGCTCGGTTTAGGGTACGGGTTAGCATTAGGGTACGTGTTAGGGTTAGGGTAGGGGTTAGGGTTAGGGTACGTGTTACGGTTAGGGTAGTTATTAAACCTATCCCACTCTCTAGATACCCCTTAGCACGTAAAGGAATATTATTGGGGGTCCAGCCATGGAGAAGAGTTTAGACACTAGGATAAGATAAGGAACACACCCATTATAAAGAAATCACATTAGGATTCTCTTTTAAAGCTGTTCCTTAAAACACTAGTGCTTAGGAAATCTATTGGAGGCAGAAGCAGTCAAGGGTAGCCTAGGGTTAGGGTTAGGCTTAGGGTTAGGCTTAGGGTACGGCTAGGGTACGGGTTCGGGGGGAGGGCTTCGGGTACGGCGTA